>NC_092807.1:6577696-6880726 GCF_040954645.1 Diabrotica undecimpunctata
TTACCAACGAAGTTAAATACCATATCAGTATATACAGTGAAGAGCCAGTATACACGAAATCATACCTCTACCCATATGTAATCAAGGAAGAAGTAAAGAAACAAATGTAAGATCAAGGCATTATAAGACCAAGCCAATCACCGTAGTCGTTACCGATATGGATCGTTCCAAAAACCAGATTCGTCTGGTAAAATAAAGTGCTTAATAAAATAACGAAAATTGGACGGGATTAATTAGCTCGCCCTTACGAGCTAATGATAGCATTTAAAATTATAGAAACTTTCTATATAAGAGCGATTAGGAAGGAAGTAATGAAAGTTTATATTTTAAGTTCTCTGCCACAATGTTGTTCTCCCCCAAACTTTTTTGATATTTAATATCTTATACTATTTCTTTAATTTTTTCTCTTATGGGCTTTGGTATTTCGTCTATTACTATTTGAAGTTTAGGAACATTATAATTTTCTTCATGGGGAGTTGTCTGTCTCCCATCGGACGCGTTCCCAGCTCGTGGATAGGATAGGCTATGACCGGTTAGGGCCATAGACCACCGGTCCTATAGCCCTAACCGGCCATAATACCGGTGGGTAGTTGGGAAATAACAATACCAACCGCGAACCAAAACAGACTAAGGTATAGAAACCCTAACAGAAGAGTCCCTGATCCTCCAGATTGGGCGTTGGGCTAGAGGTTAACAACCTCTTCCTGTAAAAAAACATATGTTACGAAACCTCAGGAACTATTAGCTGAAAAGAACTCACGAAGACGACTTTGCAAACGAAAAATAGAACTGAGGTTAGGAACATGGAATACTCGAACCCTGTACCAAACTGAAGTACTCACATCTTTGCTAGACATAGTGAACACATACAAAGTAGATGTTTTAGCACTGCAGGAAATCCGCTGGATAGGAACTGGCACTCTTGACAAGAGAAACCATTCCATCTATTACAGCTGCAATGCAACTCAAAACATAAAAGCGGTGAGATTTATTGTAAACCGAAGAACAAAAGGCTTTCTTATTGAATTTAAAGCATACAGTCAAAGAATGTGCTATTTGCGGTTGAAAGGGAAATTCTTTAATTACAGTTTGATCAATGCACATACCCCAACTGATGATAAGCCAGACGAAATAAAAGAACAGTTATTCGGAGACCTAGAGCAAACCTACAGGAAATGTCCCAGAGATGACATTAAGATTGCATTAGGTGACGTGAATGCAAGAATAGGAAAAGAGTGAGTTTTCATACCCACGATAGGAGAGCATAGCCTACACAACATTAGTAGCGATAATGGATTACGACTGATAAACTTAGCAGCAGCACTCAATATGAGAGTCGCCAGCACCTATTTTGAACACAAGAAAATACACAAGGTAACCTGGATCTCTCCTGATGGAAGACCAACGAGTCAGATTGATCACATCTTAATAGATTCAAGGCATGGAACAGACGTAATAAACTGCAAAAGTTATAGAGGCGCAAACACAGACTTAGATTATTGCCTAGTGATCTTAACATTGAGGGCTAGAATTTCAAACATAAGTAAAGAAAATAAAATGGATACAAAAAAGCTGAAAGATCCGACAATTGCAGAACGGTACTCGGAAAATATCACCACAAGGCTAAGGAATCAAAATGTAAATGAGGAAGGCCAGACAGATATAGACGCAACAATGCAATAAAAGAAAAAAATAAAGCCTACACAAAGATGCTTACCCGACAAACGAGAACAACTGTAGAGAATTACCAGATAAAGAAAAGATATGACAAGAGGATACACAAAAAAAAACGAAACCACTTAAATACGAAACGTAAATATATAGAAAACCTCAACAGAGAGAAAAAATTCAGAGCATTCTACAAGAAAGTTAACATCAACAGAAAATAATTCAAGGCAACCACAAGATAATGCAGAAGTCAGAAAGGCGACCTATTAACAACAAGGAAAGATGTATTAAGTAGATGGGTAAAATACTTTAACCAGGCACTTAATATGGAGGAAGAAGAAGAAAACCTAGAAGACGAAAAGATGAGGTAAGGGAAGCAGAGCGAAGAAGAATCACCAACGATTCATGAAGTTAAAGATGCAGTTAAAAAACTAGCCAGAAACAAGTCACGCGGAATAGATAATCTCCCAGCCGAACTATGTAAAGAAGATGGCTATGATACCATCTGGTTCGATATATAATAAATTAGTGCAAATCCTGGCCTATGCTGATGATATCAATATTGTTGAAAGAACGGAAAACGCTGTACGTGAGGCTTATGCAGCATTAAAAGAATCAGCTACAAAAATGGGTTTAATAATAAACACCAACAAAACGAAGTATATGAAAATCCTAAGACCACTCGTTATAAAAAATGACATCATCGAAGCAGTGAACGAATTTGTATACCTGGGACCGCTCCTTAACACTGAAAATAATACTACCGCAGAGATAAACCGCAGAATTTGCTCGGCAGCAGATGAAATTCTTGAGGAGGCTAGTACCCACGCAGGGTTGTAAAGCAAGAATTAGAATGATGATAATTTTCTTCTGTAGTCACTTCGTTATGCAAATTATTCGGAAAGCGAGGAATTGGGAGAAATTTAATATCATGGTTAAAAAACCTAAGGAGATTGTTCTCCACAACAACAACTAATATATTTAAAACATTAGTTAATAAAATAATTATAGCAAGACTGATCGCCAATATTCAAACCGAATAGGTACCAAAAGACGAAAAGAAGACGTCACTTCGTTATTTAGCATCTCTTCGAAATATTCTTTCTACCTTTCACATATTTGGTCTTCATCCACTATCAGGTTTCCTTTTTCCTTGCTTATCTTGTACATTCATTGTTCTTCCTTGATACCAAGTTTTAATGTATTTTGAATGAAACTTTAATATAGAAATGAAGGATGTATAAATAAACAAATAATATATTGACGACAACAGGAATATAAGAAAAAATTTAAAAAAACAACACAAATGAGGTGGATCTTCTTCTTTTAAAAAGTACCCAATTATTTTATATCGTTAACTGTAAAAACAATTGTAATAGCTCTATAAATCATTTTAGCTAATGGACTCAATTAAGCAGTGCATTCAGAAAATACTTTATTCTACAAATCGATTTGACAGGAGCTTAATGATTAAAAATGCTTTGTTTAATTTAATTTAAAAACGCCAAGGTTGTAGTTACATTGCTAGTTTCAAAAAATGGGAGACCTAAGTGATGTGGACGTCCTTAAATTTATTTTTAAATTCACAGGATATTTTGGCATTTTGCCTGGAAATTCAACACCAAAGACATGGATCACTCAAATATTTATCACAGCTATTCTGGACATATCGATAATTTATCAGTGCCTATATATAGTAAAAGACAAGGAAGCAGCCAACCTATTTAACTACTATTTTGAGATCACGTCATTTTGTTGCTTAAACGTTTCTGTGGTTATTTTTCACCACGTCTATATATTTGAAGTCCTTAGGATTAAAAATTTGTGGATGGATCTGCTAAATACGACAAAAGATATGGAACATAAATATGGTAAAATGTATGTAGCTCAATATTTTGTTTGTGTAAGGACATTTCTACTTTTTGTTCTAACACTGAGTTTTCCACCAACTTCAAAAACGTGGAACGCTGTATGTGTTGCTGGGTTCATAGCATATGTCATCTTTGCAGTTGACGTTTTCATAATTGTTCTGTTAATCAGCCGTTTTTTAAACATACTAACTGCTAGATATGAGTCATTAACGAAACAAATAGTGGCTGCATATTCAATAAAAAACTCAAATATTGCCCACAACTCGAAAGTCTTTGGTCGAAAAATAGTTTGCTTACATAATATTGCAAGTAAACTAAATCATATTGCAGGAAAATTCATTTTAATTATCCTAGTATGTACTTTTATGCTTGTTTTGTTGATGTTCTGGTTCTTGTTAAGAGCAGTTGTTGCCACCAAGCCAATGCCTTTTATTTTGTTAGACGATCTTACAATGGCATCTATAAAGTTTTTAGTAAGTTATTAATTTTAACGAAAATAATTATTGATTTTTAATAAAAGTATAATCTACTCACTATACTCCAGTCATTGTGGAGGAAAAGAGGTCAATACCTCTAAATTTTTTATAACTGAATCGATTTTGCTAAAAATTTGGAATTAGGCTTATCTTACCTCCCTCTTCAAAAGTTATATATGCGCTAGGTGAGCTTTTAATTTTTAAGGGGTGAAATCACCCCTTATTAAAAATAATGAAAAAAATTTATAATAAAGCATTTTATGGATTCAAATCGTGTTAAATTAGATAATTAAAATATTTTCAATTATAATAATGGATATTGTGTACATTCTCAACCCTTAAATAATCTTAAAAACCACCCCTTTTAATAAAAATAATTGTAAAAAATCGTTTAACAGGTTCAAACGCTTTTGTAGTGCATTTATATCATCTACAATGTAATTCTCTGCTTATATACAATAATTTTGGTTAATTACAACACTTCAACCCTTAAAAACTACCCCCTATGTCAAAATATATAAAAAAATCTTTTTAAACAACTTCAACAGTTTTTAATGTACATTTATATTCAAAAATTCCTTTCTTATCAATAAAATATTTTTTGATTGGTTGCGTATTTTCAACCCTTAAAAACCACCTCTATGCTCACGAAACAAATTCGCCTTTGGTAAATGTCTAAATAAAAAAATTAAGTATACTCATGTTTTTATTGTAAAAAATTATGCATGAAAATACTTTACATTAGAAAGTATACAAAATATATTTACAAAAATAAAAATTATTTACAATATATCAAATTATTCATTGTCTGAAACGTCATTCTCGTCGTGTTCTAACTCCACCTCTTCGTCTATTGCAGGACAGTTTTGACAATTGTCGCCAGAGCATGTTCCACACGTAGCATAGCAAAATAGACCTAGTCTACGACAGCCACACGCTGAACCGCAACCTTTTTGCAATTGCAAATTGCCTATATTATATACATAACGTATATATATATATATATATATATATATATATATATATATATATATAATATGTATGTATGTATGTATTATATACATAACATATATATATATATATATGTATGTATGTATGTATGTATTATATACATATTTGTGTGAGAATTTTTTTAGAATTCCTCCGTTAATTTTTAAGCTACAGTGTCCATTAAAAAAATATTTTGAAGGTAATTTCAAAAGCTACAAGACTAAGTAGATTAAAATATTTTAAAATTCTTTCTTTTTAAATAGTAAAGGGTCAAAGTGCTGATTACAGATGTGTCAGTCGCAATATCTCAAACTTCAATTGGCTATATCTCTATTATTTTTCGAGCTACAACAAAAATAAAAAAATCAAAATTTTTGTTAAGAAAAAAACTACATTTTGGTATTGAACCATTTTTCACGTATCTCTTATAGTTTTGGATTTATTTTGAAAAACTGTAAATTTTTAGATAAAAAAAAAAGATTTTTTAATATAAACATGATTTTTTCAAAAAATACGCATTTTAAACAGGCTAAACTTTTAAAACTTATAAATAACACTAAAAAAAAATAAATTGTAAAAGATATACGTTTAATTTCAATTCTGATAGAAATAGTGTTACTTATACTGCTCGTTTTTTTTTTAACACTAGAGTAATTCAAATTCTTTCCTTCGTATTTCGCTTTGTTTTAATCAAAATGGCTTTTAACATAGCTCATTTTGAAGGCTTTTTCTAGCTCTTTAAAAAGTGTTGTATGAGTTTTTATCAAAAAAGATGTCTATTTTCCGATATTTGATGTTAAATGCATCGAGTATAGTATCCCAAAAATAAAAAGTCATCTTCAAACAATTATAAATCGCTTTTTATTGTACTTATAAAACTTAATAAAAAAACAATCTCTTTGTTTTTTTATAAGTTTTATTTTTGTTTATTATAGATTTTTCAATAAAACGCTTTGTTTTTGAGTTATTCGTACAAAATCATTGGAAAAAATGTTTTTTTTTTTGCGAAAAGTTTACTTTTTCAAGTGCGTAAACTCAAAAAGGATTGATTAAGCGAAAAAAATTTATACGACATTTTTTGTTTAAAATTTAATTCTCTATCAACTCCCGGGGTTATTTTGAGTGTAAAAAGTTCAACCCCCTAAATGGGGTGCCAACCACCCCAGGGGTAGAAGCACATATAGCTTATCGGCACCATATAGCTTATATTTTTTGGGTAATTTACTACTCACTGTAAAAATTTCAGATAAATCGGTGCAGTTATAAAAAATTTAAAGGGAAAATGCCACAGTAACTGGAGTACTAAGAGATTTGCAGTTGCTGTGAAAACAAACTGGAGATTTATTTCACTTAAAATATTTCTAGTATGCCAAAGAGATGTAAAAATGTATTACTATTACCTGTATTACTAATAACTTTGATAAATAAGACAATGAAAAACAGTTTTATCTACATATACATTTATTTATAACATTTAGTAGGTAATTTATCTTTCAAATTATCAGAAATAATTAAACGTTTTTATATAATACTAGTGATTTTGCCCGTCTTGTCCTCTACAGTCATTTTACTTAATGTTATTTTGACTTCCCCGTATTTAAGCCTAGGACGTAAAGAACATGATATTTTATTTTGTCGTGTAACTTTTATAACAAATAAGTCACTTTTGGAGAATCGGTGAACTTTCGTGTAAAGTGGTCTTATGAAATTGATCAACATACAAAAACCAGCATAATTCAAGTTTGACAGTTCATTTGTTAGGAAAGCTCGAGTTTTGTATTATATTTTTTACCGATCACCAAATTCTTAGCCAATATGTTAGGATCAACAAACTTTAAGAAGAGGTAAAAATAAAATTTTTAAAGTAATAAACTTCATAGAATTTTATTCATACAATAAAATATACCCGTCTTCTCATGTCAAAATATGTTGCAGTTACTGATCTGTAAGATAAACCAGGTACCAAAATACAAACATTAGTAAATTTACTAATGTTTGTATTTTGAGAACGATTTTCGAAGTGGAAATTGAAACGTCAATAAAATTACGTTAACCTTTAATTGTGGTTTATTCCCATTTAAATAATAATTAATACAATTTTGGCACACTATAAACCACATTTTGGCACCACATTTGAACACTTTTTAGATCGTTAGGACCAAGGTCATTACTAGACTTCGGCAAATATGCAAATAAAAATGTAGAAAATATGCGCATAAATATGCACGTGTTTACCCGAAAATATGCAAATATTTTACAAAACATGTATAAAATTTTATTTAAAAAAAAGTGTACATAACTAAATATTTCCTACTATTCATTAAGATTTACATTTATTTTAAGTAACTACATCATTTTTAAGAATGAATAAACTTATTTAGAATTATGGTAATAATAAATGACCAAGTGGTGTTCAAAATTTTCTAACAAAAACTTGTGGCTTCTGTCTGAGTACATATATTTATATATGGAAAAACTTCGTTCAACATTAACTGATGTAACGGGAGCATTTTTCAAACTAACCAAAACATTTGGTTCTAAATTAATTGTTTCCGAAATATTTCCAGCTAGAACACTGACTACTTCAGAAAGAATATGGTAACCTTTATTTTTTTCCATAGTAGCTTCAAATTTTTTTAAAATATCTTTTCCAATATTACCTCTAACGTTCCGACAACATGACGCAAATTCTTTTATTAATGCTGTACTTTCGAACAATGACAGTTTTGGTGATTCTAACTGAGTAATTGTTTTTTGAACAAAACTAAAATTTGATTTTATAAATGAAAGTTCTTGTTGAAGCAAGTTACTCTGAAAAGTTTGTTTAGAATCCAAAAGAGATTGGGAACTTTCATCTGTTAACGTATCAATTATGTTCTTTATTTTAACAAAATGATCTGCATAAAAATTAGCTGCTTCTAACCATGTTCCCCATCGCTTTAAAGTAGGTTGTGGTGGAAGAGGAATGTTAGGTAGCATTTCTTTATAAAGTTGAATTCTTATAGGAGATTTAAGAAATACTTTTTTGACACTGGATATCATGGTATTTACAAGAGGAAACTTTTTTCGTATTTCCTCTGCAACTCTGTTTAATCCATGCGCTACACAAGTAACATGTATTAAATCTGAGAAAAATATTTTTAAAGTTTGTCCTGCTTCCACCATATAAGGAGCAGCATCCGATAAAATAAGCAGTAATTTATTAGAAGGAATAGTTGTCGGAAGAAAAAAAGTTGCTAATGTTTCTTGTATAAAACGCGAAATTGTTAAAGCATTTGTTTTCTAAAGTTGCTGGCATGAAATAAGATGAGATTTTGGTAAGGTATCTTCTTTAAGAACACCAATCAATAAATGAGCAATATACTTTCCTGAGGAATCAGTGGTTTCGTCTACAGATATGTAAAAATAATTATCTGCAATTTCTTCCTTAATATTAATTAACACCGACGAGTATAGCCCGTTCACATTATTTCTTCTTAGAGACCGATCACTTGGAACATTAAGTTTGCAATATTTTTTTAGAAATGAACTAAAATTTACATTTGCTAATTTTGAAAGCGGTATGTTTGCAGACACTAATGCGCGACACAAGTCTTCATTAAAAGTTTCTTGCTCATCTAATTTTTTTGAAGTAGATTGGAAACATTTAGCCATTGAAGTTTGATGTTTTCCTCCTATTTTTCCTTTTTTTGCAATGTGTGAAGCAGTTCTCACATGTTGGTCTATCTGAAATTTCTTCTCACATGCTATCTATAAATAAAAATAAAAACCTTTATTTTAACCCAACCTTTAAAATATAAAAATATACAAGGTGTTTTTGGTTAATCAAATAACTGGTTTGGAAAAAAAAACACTCGCTAAGTGTTTTAAATGCAGTATTAATCCACAAATTAGTTTTTGTTACTAACCATTAGTACATCATATAACTTATTTTAAAATTCAACAAAAGTTTTTTTTTTGTTAATTGAATTACAATAAAAATAATTGTGTTTTAGAATAGCTGACTTCATAAAAAAAAGTAAAGGTGAAAAATTTTTCTAAATACACACCATTGTATTGTACCATGGACAATTTTTTCTCACTAAAGGAAGCTATTTTTCATTTAAAAACAACCTACGAGTACTAAATTTCAAGTAAATACGTTTATTGGTTTTAAAGTTATTGTTGTTATTAACTAAAAGAATTTAATTTTTTTTAATTTTAACACCCTGTATCTCGAAAAGTAAATAAGTTTGACCCCTCATTAACTATATCGTTTTGTTCAATTTTTCTAGAAGTATCTACAGTCAAACGTTGTAAGTGTCATTTGGAAACACCCTGTATGTATGAAATATTAGATATTTAATAGAAAATATTAGATAGTTACAATTTTGCCACAGACTGAACAGTAGATTTTTCCCATATCCATAGACAGCTCTTTATAAGGTTTAATCCAAGTTGAAGCACTGGTTGTTTTAGGCATTATAAAATCACAATCTTCCTTTTTGTTAAGCACAACGAGTGTTTACGCTTTGAATATCAAAACAAAAATGATTTACAAATCTGAGCATCAAATTAGAAATGTTTAGGTACCTAATTCAATAAACTGGGAGATTGTTGAGGGCTACTTAAATTGATCTTCTTTGAAATTGTAAATGTTTTGTACCTGTAGAGATTACGTACTTAGATCATTTCTTGATTAAAATGACTACAAAATTTTATACAAGAATTGAAATAAATTGGTATGTTTAAAAATTTTCAAATACAGTATAAAAATCTGAACTTTTATGCACTTTATGCAAACTTTTATACAAATATGCCAAAATATGAAATATTTGCATAAAATATGCACAATATGCAAAATATGCAATATGCATATTTGCCGAAGTCTAGTCATTACCCATGACCTAGGACCCAGGTTTAGATCGTTTTTCTTCTATTTCCGGCTTGTTTGGATTCTCTAACTCTAATAAGATCTTAAGAAAGCTTCATTTCTCTTCCAGTGATCATCATTGATGGAGAATAACCGGTTGCTTTTTGTTCGGAACTTAAATAGGCTAACGGGAACAGACGAATTAAAGTATCCCAATATTTTTGAATATCAGCGATAAACATTAAGACGTATTCACAAAGAGTTTTATTAGGTCTTTCCACGATTCCTTCGGATTGGTAATGTAGAGGTGTTGTGCCAGTTTCCTTAATACCCAAGATTTTCATTAATTTTTGTCATAATTCTGATTCAAAATTTAGTCCATGATTAGAATGTATCTAAAGAAACCCCATGTCTTTATAAAACGTGTGCTATGATTCTGCTTCTACCGCAGTCGCTTCTTGTAGGAAGGTGTGCAATTTTAGGCCATTTTGAAAAATAGTCCATTGCGACCATTAAGGACTTGTTTTCTCGGTCTGTCATCGAAATTGTAACGAGAATATCCACTGCAGTCGTTCAAAACGCTCTCCAGAAAGTTATTGTGGCATTTTACCACGACTTCTTGTTCTAGGACGTTTTCTACCATTACATAAATCGCACAAAACTGTCTTAATAATATATTAAATAACTATTACTAAATTATTATAAAAAATGATAAAAGTTTAAAAAAATATATTACTTTTAATGGACTATTAGGTCCATTAGTATGACAAAACATTTATCAAATCGTTTTTCAACTATTCAATGTGGATTCATTTACATTTACATGAATTTATTCATCGAATCCATTCACATTTTTTTGTATAAAAGTAATAAAATGCGGAAATTAACCGACGTTGAAGTTTTTAAATGGATTTTTCGAATTGGAGGATATTTTGGAGTTTTTCCACTGGATAAAAAAATAAGCTCATACATCGTCCGAACATTATCAATATCTTATGCAGTATTGGCGATTCACTGTCAGATTATGCAACTTACGGAATTAAGAACTGAATTCTTATCAAAAATAGTGTCACACTCAAGCTATATGTCCATACAACTATCGATCGATTGGATTCATTTTTTATGTATGATCGAAGCATTTAAGTGGAAGAATAGTTGGAAAAATCTGCTGACAACCATGAACAAACTGGACCAATACGACATAGTTTATATATCACCTAGAAAGTTTTTTTTCAAAACATGTTTAATGTTTTTATTAGCAGCAACAATTCCTACAGTTATTGTACACACCAATTATATATTCCTAGTTAATTACATGATATTTTTCTTTATCTCCTATGAAATATTTATAATTGTTTTAAGCATTTGGCACGTATCAAACATCATCTGTGCCAGATACAAATCATTATCCAATTTAATAAAAATTTTACCTTACATAAAACCTCTTCACGTTTATAATGATCTTGAAGCTATTGGAGAATATATGGCTTTCTTGAATATTTGTTTTCGTAAACTAAATCATACTACAGGCAAATTCATTCTTGCAATTTTTGTGGCTACGTTTTTACATGTAATCTGTTTATTTATTTGTGTACTATTGCTAATGGAGTCAAAGACGGTTCCAGTAGATGTTGTGAGTTATTTTTTATGTATGTCGGCAAAACTGTTGGTAAGTTTTTTAAACAACTACTATACAGCTTTTTGGTCATTTTGTTTTCAGATTTTGACTGCAAACATAAGACATAAATAATAATTTAAGTTTATTACTAGTTTTCTTACTTCTTGAAATTCGTCTATTATAAACCGTTAATACTGACATAACAATAATTATAATAATAGTAAACAAACTAAGTACCTATTATTCTATTTACTACTGGTGTTATCCCAAAAACATCCTAGAGAACATAACACAGCTGGGTCCAAATGAACATGACTATAAGGCCATGCAGAAATCTGTACTCTTCGCGACGTCCAAATGTGTACGAACATTTTTGGGAGATACTCCATCATACCAAGTCACCTAGGGCTCGATAACACGAAAAGAGTCCCACCAGAGCTCAATCCTTTTGATATCGTAGTTATCTGGGATGAGTGAATTTTTCCCTTGGAGGGAGTATGAGCCGCATAGCTAAATCTGAACAAACCAGTGTGATATTGGCACTAGAGTTATTAAGACATCTGAAGCAGACGTGTGGTTTGAACTGCTTTTATTCTTCTGTTATTTTCTGCCTGGCTAATTTTCCTTTTAATGTTTTGTCTATGTAATAACAGTGATTGAGTTCTGTAACGTCCGAGCCGTAGTACGACCAGGGTAGAGAAAGAATGGGAGAAATCCTCCCAATATCTGTAAGGATATTTGAAAAGACGCCTATCGTTCTACCCATCATAATGGTGCTCTGCTTGACTGCTCAGTCCTGGGTTCATTCTCTGCTTCTGTCTCTTCACACTTATCCCAGAAAGGTACAGAAAATAAAAACTTACCAAGGCATAATATGTTTATTTAAAAGTTATTACTAAAAATAGCATTATATTATCAGAGAGGGTAAAAAATAAGTTTCCAAGCAACGATTTAAAGCTTGCTGGTTGCCGGTATGAAATAAATAATTAAATAGTACTCACATTTAGTTCTTTTCCAGCGATGTTACGCTGGCAGTTCTCGTAGACTTCTTGTCTTTATGAAAAATTAATACTCCTGGTAGTTGTTAAGTAGCTTGATGGATGTTTTTGCGTATTGATAATAATTCCGAGATAGGCACAATTAGAATTGACAGATATTGAGTTTTATTTCGGTCTCCAAGGGAGTAGTGCGATTTCAAAATAGTAATTACTATTTGGTTCCCAAGGTAGTAGTGTAATTCTAAATAGTGGGTTCAATTCGTTTCTTAAGGTAGTGACCGATAAACCAGAGGGGCAGTACAGCAGCCTTGGTGAACTCCTCTGGTCACCTTTGTCCAATATTTATTAAACTCCTCATATTATATTCGTACAACTCCCTTGCAGAAATAATTTAAATCATATAACTTTCTTGTCTTTGAGCACCTGCTACAGCGTAGCTAATGGGAAACCATCATATGCCCTTTAAAGATCAATAAGTGCCAGGTCTGTCTCCATATTGTGTTTCAAGCGTGTGTGTGTGTGTGTGCTGTTGGTTTCTTTTGATTGTGTTTTAAGCGCTTTTCTATTATTTGTTTTGGACCGAACACAATATCTACACGAGGGCAACCAGTACGAAAGGCAATCTTCATTGTCTTTCTAACAATACTTAACTCGGCTTTTGACTATATTCTCTTTAGTGAATCAATCTTTTTAAGTATCCAGACGGTACCTCTCTACTAATACCTTTCTCTCCCTACTACTGATGTCATACAAAACAATCTTTGAGAGAACATAAAACAACAAAGTCGGAGTAAATCTTTTTATAACACTATGCAGAAATGGATATTATTCTCAATATCCAGATGAGAAAGAAAAGTTTTGACAATGGATGAAGTCCCATTAGAGATTGATAAGTACAATCCAAAACCACATTTAATTAAAATTGGCTCCAAACTTATTTTTCGTAATAAGAGAAGGATGAATACTTCATTGTCACTTGTACAAAACTGTTCAAAAATCAAAAGTGAAAATATAATATGCACTGTGTCCGTAAAGTATGGAACAAATTCTCTTTTAGCTAAACAGAGCATTTTAAGAAATAATCCTGAAACACGTCGGTTTTTGATTTTAATTTACCGTATTTTAAAATAATATTCTAATATACAGGGTCAATTACTTTCGAGTAATGACGTCACCGTCATTTTTTTTAAATGGAACACCCCCATTTTGTCTCAATTTTCGGATTACTTTAAGTGAGCTGGTTCCAAAAATGTATCACATGTTGATTCAAATTGGTACAGGGTGGACAAAAATACAATAGTTTTTAATAGCGGTCGTTAAATTAACAATATTTTTAAAAATACTTATTGTCTAGCGGACCAAATATGATGAAATACATGACTTTATAAATGTTCGAACTGCAGCCCTAGCTGTATTTGACAGTAACCCAAACGTTGTACAAATTCTTGTTGAACCCTGTTTATTGTGTCTTAAAAAATATTGTTTATTGCTGTCCGAATTCTCTGTTGCAATTCTTGAATATTGGCTGGTTTCGTTTGATACACACCATTCTTCTGATACCCCCTTAAAAACTCAAAGTATGTTGCAACGTTTAAATTACCTTCGAAAAATTTCTTACAATTGCAGTCCATATATTTACCTTTTGCGAGTATTGTATATGATGCTCACGCATCCAGTGGAAGTTTTCTTTTGCCCAGTATCTACAATTCTGACGGTTAACCTCGCCATTTAACGTGAAAGTGCCCTCATTAGAAAAAATAATGTTTTGTACCAAGAGAGGGTCTCGGTGGCAGTTATCCATCATTTCTTTGCAAAATTGCATTCTTCTATCGGGATCATCTTCGTTTAATTCCTGCACTAGTTTGATCTTATAAGGATGCCATTTTTCAAGCTTTAATAGTTTGTGTACCGTTGTTTTGCTAACACCGATATATAATAATATAATATAATATATATAATATATATAATATATAAGTAAAACATCTAATGCTGTATTAGCATTTGCAGAGGGACGACCTGATTTCCGTGCATTTTCAACCGTACCAGTTTCTCGAAATTACTTTTCAATCTTACTGACGGTTGAACGCGTTATAGGTCTTTCTGGATATGTATCATTAAACAAATTGCACACTTTCATCTGAGTTCGCGATCTGTCTCCATACCCAATCATCATAAGTATTTTAATTCTTTGCTTTACACTTTACTCCATTTCTACTTCAAATTAAATCTAAGCAATAATTAAAACATTTACAAATACCAAAAATATTGTAGTACTAAACTGTCACTGGATAAGGATTAAGTATGCTGATGACATGAACAAAAAACTAAAGGAACAGTGTAAATATACAAAGGATATAGAAACAGAATGGAGAAATTTAAAAAAATGTATAAATGAAACAGCGGATGTACACATAGGAATAAAAAGAAACAAAAAAAAACAAGAATGGTATAATGAAGAATGCCATAACATGCTAAAAAAGAAGATAGAAATTAGACAAATGTGGATAAGAACAAATAGACAGGATTATAGGGAAGAATACAATAGAATAAGGAATGAATGTAAGAAAAAAATAAGGAAAATTAAACGTGCCTGGTTAGATGATAAGATAAAAGAAATAGAAAAAGAAAGTAAGAACAGAAACACAAAAGCATTTTATAAGAAAATTAGCGAGCAAAACAAAACTTTTAAAGGAAAGATAAAAGGCATAAAAGATAAAAATGGAAAAGTATCAGAAAATGATGAAGAGTATAAAGAAATTTGGACTCACTATTTTAAAGAATTATTAACAGAGCAAGAAGATCAAGACCTAAATGAAAACGTAGAAGAAGAGACAATGATGTTAGGAAACCAGCTAGAAAGACCAACAAAAGAGGAAGTTGAGGAAATTATAAATAGCAGCCGTAATGGTAAATCTTCAGGATCAGACGGGATCAATATGGAACTTATAAAATATGGTGGTGAAGAATTAAAAGAAAAACTGTACAATTTAATAAAAGACATATGGGACGAAGAAAAAATGCCGGAAGAATGGAACAAAGGACAAATTATCACGATTCATAAAAAAGGAGACCAACAAATGTGTAATAACTACAGAGGACTAACGCTATTAAACACAGCATATAAAATTATGTCGACCTTAATACATCGAAGACTGACCAACGCTATGACGAATATCATAGGACACTATCAATGCGGATTTATTAAGGGAAAGTCTACAACAGATGCCATACATACAGTTAAACAAATTATGGAAAAAGCTCATGGATATAAAATAGAAATTGAACTGCTTTTTATAGATTTTCAGCAAGCATTTGATACAATAAAAAGATCAAAATTAATGGTAGCTCTGAAAGAAATGGGAATACAAAACAAATTAAGACGATTAATAAAAATGACAATGAGTAGAACTGTAGTGAGTATAAAAACTCAAGTAGGAGACACAGAAGAATTTGTCATAAATAAAGGGGTTAGACAAGGAGATTCGTTATCAGCAACCCTGTTTAATCTTGCCCTGGAATACATCGTCAGGAAAATAAACAAAGGTACCCTTAGAACTAGAGAAGGACAAATAATAGCATACGCTGACGATATTGTGCTAATAACAAAAAATAGAAAAACAATGGAAAAAATGTTAAATGAAATGGTAACAGAAGGAAAAGTAATGGGATTAAAAATAAACCAAGAAAAAACAAAAATAATGAGATTTGATAAAAACTTCGAAAACAAAAAGGTTAGACTAGGCGAATACATTTTTGAAGAAGTCGAAAAATTTAAGTACTTGGGAATATTAATAACAAACAATGGAGAAAGAGAAACAGAAATCAAAGAAAGGATTATTACAGCAAATAAGACCTTCCATGCAAATAAGAAATTACTAAAAAATAAACTATTGAGTAAGAAATCGAAAATGAAGGTATACAAAACAATAATTCGACCGACGATGATGTATGCAGCCGAAACCCTCAGCATGACAAAAAAACAAGAGGAAAACCTTAGAATACAAGAAAGAAAAATACTAAGAGCAATACTGGGACCAATAAAAATAAATGAAAATGAATTTAGACAAAGAACGAACCTTGAGCTACTGGAAGAAATTAAGGAAGATATAGTGTGTAAAATAAAACAACAAAGAGCAAAATGGCTAGGACACGTATGGAGATCAGGATCAACTACGACGATATTCTCAATATTGGAATGGACACCAGCTGGCAAAAGAAGACGTGGAAGACCAAGATCTACATGGTTACAAGAAGTTGTAAATGATCTCAACAAGGCGGGCATACGACAGTGGAAAGGAAAAACCAGAGATAGGACACAATGGAGAAAAATAACTGAGAAAATTAAATAAGGAACATGAGGACTGATCTACCTCAAAACATAGATCTAGAGAGCGTAAGCGGCGTAACCCCTAAAGGGGTGTTTAGCCACATATATATATATATATATATATATATATATATATATATATATATATATATATATATATATATATATATATATATATATATATATATATATATATAAACTGTCACTGAACATCAATAAATTACTAAACAAATAATGACATTTAACAAAAACATAACATTTCTTTCATATTCTGTCCGCTAGACAATAAGTATTTTTGATATTGTTTTCTTTTTCTTTCGAAAGGCCTGTACCAACAAAATCTACAATTCACAATATTATTTTTAACCCTCCCTTACTCGCACCATTAGAAAAAATCTAACATTTTTAAAAAATTCGCCATAATTTTCGAAATATTTCTTCTTTTGGGTTCTGCAACCAGGAATACTCCTATGAAGACTATATTATAAGACTATGTTAAATAATGGTGGGAGTACCTATTATCTTATAGCCGACAGCAGTTATTGTTAGTTCAAATCTAAAACGCGAGGCCGCGAGGGATCGCGTTATTCGGAGCGTTAAAAAAGTTTAACTACTCGAGTGTTGTCGTGTGTTGATTTTTAGAGAGATCAGTTAAGAAAAGTTATAATATTATCATAGAAGGTAAAATTTTTAGTGAAATACCTATATATTGTTGAACATCCGTTATTATAAGCGCTATTTTGGTTTATTGTAGGTAAATATGGACAAGAAAATGGAAACCAGTTATTAAAATGGTATGAAGAGATAGACAGCGATGTGGAACCACTAGATTCTGAAGGACTTAAGTGATGTTCGTTCTAAACACAGTATTTACAATACAGATTCTGAGCAGTCCACACAACTATCTTATCTAACTTAGCCAACTCTTTTTTTAACGATCATTGCTTGACAACGATAGGTACTTTGCGTAAAAACAAACAACAAATTCCCCCTGAGTTGACAAAGGTAAAAGGAAGACCTTTATGTAGTAGCATGTTTGCATATGGTGACGATGGAAACAAGTGTGTACTTGTATCATATGTGCCAAAAAAAATAAGAATGTACTACTACTTTCAACTCTACACAGTGATGATTTCATTGATGAAAACACCAAAGAGCATATCATGAAGCCAAAGATTATTACTGATTACAACCCCACAAAAGGCGGAGTGGATGTTGTTGATAAAATGAAGGCAGAATACTCGGTGATTCGATTTAACAATCGCTGGCTGTTTACTGTTTATTGCAGCCTACTAAATATTTCAACTATAAACAGCCAAATAATTTACAACAATAACGCTAATATTGTAACATCTCGAAGAAGCTACATTGCGGAGCTTGGCAAGCAACTTTTATTGTCCCATCTTCAACGATGTTCCAATATCCCAAATCTGCCTTTTCAGTTGAGACTCAGGATCCGAAATATAACCGGAGAAAAGCCATCAGTTTCTCAAGGGGCAACTCCAACGATAAAACCAAGATGTTCTTTTTGCCTTTTAAGGAAGAATAGATTTATTCACCATTTTTGTACTAACTGTAAGTTGCCGATATCTAAAGAGCACACTAATTTAACAAAATTTACTTGCCACCACTACCTAGAAGAGGAAGAAATCTAATTTTATGCGTAATGCGTACATTTTTTTTGGAATAAATCCCCTTATTTGTTTTGTTTTAGGGTAATATGTATATTTTTTTAGTTTACCTAGTAGCTTTTTTGCAGTTTTCCTTTAAAAAAATATAAGTTTATCATTTTTTGTGAGTTAATAGCCCATAAACTTACCCAATAATTACTAATGACTCATTTATTTGACCTATACCCATATGTTAGATAAAATCTAACACGCAAGTGATGGCGTAATTTTTTGAGGTGCAAGTGATGGAGGGTTAAATGTACCGGAATTGCGAAAAACACAAAAATAATGGAAAACCAGCAAAATTTAACTTATGTGCAGGTGCCTATGTACCCAATTATAAAAAGTTCCAAGCTTACCTACAGATACACGCTAGAAGATAACCATATAAAAATGTGAAATCATTTCAAACAAACAATGCCCGTCCCAATCAGTAAAACCAACCACAATGAAAACACGCACCAATAACTAAGCGCACATATACACCAAAAACAGTAGTTAAAAACCAACAACCTATAACTACGACACAACCAATAACAAAAGGAAATCAAAAGGACAGTTCAATTTCACTTTATTAAAATCATCTCGAGTATACAGAAAACAGAAGAAAACCAACAACAAACAATAAATCTTTTGAAACTAGAAATACAGCAGTTAAAAGGACTCATTACTAAAAATCATTTATGTCATTACAACTAATAAGAATTGCTGAATAAAACGCTAAATGGACTTCTAAAACGTAGACAAAATATCGTAATCAGTCCGGCCCCGATATCTAGCAGATCATACAGCTATTTATATCGGTTCTGACAAATTTGTTAATTACTGGTAGTTAAAATTAAAAATATAATTTAATTTTTATACTGTTTGCAACTTAAAGTTAAATGTGACAGTGTACTGAAAATCGTAGAATTCTGTGAGTACAAAACTGCATTATTAATAACCTTAACCCTTTATAGGGCAGAATTATTTTTTGGTAATATAAACAAATTCTTTGCAGATTATAGATAAGGAATGATCCGTTATTGAACTTTCATTCGTATTTTCATTTTATTTTCACTCCTTGTTGTTTTTTTTTAGGTGGTTGAAATTTCGACCACAGCCTGATTAGGTATGTTGACTTTGGTAAATGTAGTTGTGGTTCCATAATCGACCACAGAAAAAAACACATTAATTAAACATTTTGATTATGAAATAATGGAAAACATTGAATACATAATGCAACCTGGCAATCTGAGCATTTAATACTTGAACGTTTTGGCTTTGCTCTCGTTGAACAGAGTGCACAACGTCTTGATGTTCCTTTTTCTGGCATGTGATTGCCAACATCGCTTAGTCTCACCGTGCTTTCAACGCTAACAGAATTAGTGGTTGCTCCCATTTTCTTCAGTTTATTTCTTCCTATTGTTACCTTAGATCCTGGTCTCTTTCTGTTATAGAAATCACCTATGAGCTCGTTGGCCAATACACTTCTAAAATACAGGTGACTCATTGGTTTCGATTTAATGGACCTCATTTTCACTGTAGTCTTATAAGTTATATATGAATTTACCACTGCTGCATCAATCAAATAGTAAATAATCTTCATATACCATCTTCGGGATTTCCATGAAATTGGATAAGAAGCATGAAGTTGATCGAATAGATCGACTCCACCCATATAGCGATTGTAATCACTTATAAAAACATTTTCATTGTTTTGTCCTTTCTCATTTGTTTTGGAAAGCCTTTACGATTTATTCTAAAAGTTCCACAGCAGAACAAATCATAGGTTAACATTTTCTTAAGAAGAGGAAAACTAGAGAAAAAATTATCGAAATAAATGCAGTAGTTTGCGCCTCTAAGAGACTCGGTAATGTCTAATACCGTTTTAGCGCCTAAACCATATTCAGCATGTTGTGATTGAGATTTGCCTTCATATATGCTAAATTTGGGCACGTATCCAGTTTCGGAGCATGCAACGACCCAAACTTTAAAGCCTCTTTTTATGGGCTTTTTCGGCATATATTGTTTGAGAGAACTTCGCCCCTTGAAAGCAACCATACTTTCATCTACCGCAGCATTTCTACTTGTATAAAAGTTCTCTTGAAAGCGTTGCTGCAGTTCTGTTATCAAAGGACTTACTTTGAACAGTTTGTCAAAATTGGGGTTATTTTGATTTCTTTCCATGTTTTCGTTATTGTTTAGATGGAGAAAAAGAAGAATTTTTAAGAATCGTTTTTGCGTAAAAATTTGCGAAACTCTTGGCACGTGCATGTTAATATCAGTTGACCAATAATGTCTCAAACTAGGTAGTTTATGAAACCCCATGATTATAAGAACCCCTAGAAATGCTTTCAGTTCTTCCTCAGTTAGGTCGAGATTATTATGATTTTGTTGTTGAGCATAGAGATTTGACTGTGTAATTATATTAGCTATAATATCTTTGCTCATGAACAAAGAAAACACGTCGAATGGTGAATTTATATTGACCGGTTTTGCTGGGCCAAATGGTCTGGTAAACGGCGCATTCGAATATTTTTGTGCATCAGAAGCGTTCTTTCTCCATTTATATGTATCATCGCACTTTACTGTGTTCTCTTGGTTCTCTTCTATTTCGTCTTCGCCTGAGGAAGTATCGACGTCGTCAAAAATGCGATTTGTTCTTACCTGAGGGTGGAAAGCTATATCATCCATTGAGTCATCTGAATCAACATCAAGAAATTCAACCTTGTCATCATTAGACAATGAAGTAATAGTCGCGTTGGATGCAACCGACGTTCGGTTGGAAATAGGAAGATTATCTTCTGCATCAGAATCACCCTCAAAATCTGAATTTATGGCTTGTTGATATGGAATACCATCTATGTAATCAAATAAATCATCCTGAGTCATATTTTGTAAATTTTCAAGTATATTGCGGTGTTCCATTTTACTGCAAAAGATACGTACATTGTTGTATACAAATACTTGAAAAATTTAATTACTTGATCTACCGCACAGCAATTTAATTCTTGGAAATATTATTCAAGTAAGTCAGATTTACGTAAAAAAAGAATATAATTGTATAGATTTAAAATAAACAAGAGTGAAAATACATTTCAATAGAACAATTGTAAAATCAGCATGTGCTACTTTGAGGTTATGTTTAGTAAATCAAGATATATCATCTTAGCGCCAATAAAATCTGAATAGATAATAAAAGACCATAATACTGTGATGTGTTACCTTGAGTTTGATGTATAAATCTTTTGTAAATTATTTTTCTAACTTTTACAAACGGCAAAAACCTGTGATCACGTTCAACGGTAACTTACAGAGTATGATGGGTTGTGGTTGGCGAATCGACCACATTGCTGCCACGTTGCCGTATTTTGTTCTGTGGTGTTCATTTTGGGTACAATTCATTTACAAACACTGAATTTGCACTTCGGTAACTTTTCATGTCAATTACTAGCTCATAAGTATTAATAAGAGCAGTGGTCGAAATATCGACCACAGACCTATAAAGGGTTAAAATCAGAAGTTTAAAAGGCAAAATATTTTATCGATTTCAATTCAACTTATCGATTATCGACACCAACTTTTTGCTGGTTCTTGCTGCTAACAAGTAATTAGGCTAGGCTGCTGTTCAATTTTATTAAGTGGCCAGGTCCGGCTTCAGATCCTGTGTGCCAATGTACGTAAATTCTCAGCGGGAAGATGGATGAACCGGAATCAGCTACTACCTCACGAAATATACCCACTTACGTCACATATATCTTACTCCAATGCATTAAACAGTTTCAAATATCCTTCAAAAGACCAAGGTATTATACTTTCAACCATACAAGGAATAAAAGTTTTCGAATATATAAAAGCTGTTGGATCAATAGTACAGCCCAAAAATGTTGTTTGGGCATCCAAAATAGCAAACAACCGCATCTGCATCTACCTCTCCTCTAAATATGTAGTTGATCAATTTCTTAGCTCCCACAAATATATAAATATTGATGGTAACCAGATTAAAGTAAGAAGACTTATAACCCCTGCCCAGAGACTCACTATATCTAATGTATGTCCTACTATACCTAATAGCATAACTGAAGAGCACTTAAAAACTATCGGTATAAAATCCGCCTCCAATATGACGTTTCTACGAGTAGGCATGCAAGATTCAGAATACAGCCACGTACTCAGCTTTAGGAGGCAAATGTTCATAAGTCCTTTGGAAAATTCATCAATTCCTGACTCATTTCTAATCTCATTCGACAATACATCATATCGATTATACATTTCCATAGATGGTTTAAACTGCTCCAGATGCAAGATTGTCAAACATCACGATTCTGACTGTCCTTCTTTATCATCATCAAGCAACTCAATTAATCAAATGGAAACTAACGACCACGTGAATATACATAACTCTACCAATGAAAAATATAATCAGCTACAAGATCAACCACGAAACCAATACCAAGAAGATACCGAAACATTAATGGAACCAGAACCCAATACCATACAAAATCACCCATCAGCTACAAAGGACCAAACCACTTCCTCACAAACAAACAATGAATTACAAATCTTGAATCAACCAAAAATATTCCAAGATAATTCCTTAGTAATTGAAAGCGATAGAAAAACCACTGAAATTACTCCTGCAACTAAAAGACAAATATCCTCTCCTGAAATTCTTGAAAATGACCTACCTCCTCCAGATACTCAAAAACCTAAGAAAAAGCCTAAAACCCAAGAAGATATTCCAATTATTCTAAATCAAATTAAAGAAAAAATTAAAAATAGAAACCCTTTCTTTACACTTACTTTTCATGAAATATGTGATTTTCTGGCAAATTCCCTTCACTCAAAACATCCTGAACGCATTGTTAAAAATTATTCAAATGAAAGCCAAGAAATAAAAGAAATTTTAAACTTTATATTCTCAAATACAAAATAAAACTTCAAAAAACAATATCACCAGATTGAAGAAGAAACTGCTTCTCAACATTCCTTCTTCTACTGACGAAACTGACTAAGAATCAAGTTCTCAACAATAAATAGTTAACACATAAAGAGTTAATGGCCAGCACATTCATATTTCAGTGGAACCCCAACGGTTATTTTACACATATAGAATCCATTAAGCTTCTTATACACGAATATCTTCCTTTAGTCATATACCTAGAAGAGACCCATTTCAAGCACCAAAATGTGACATTAAAAAATTATGTTCCTTTTCTACACTGCTAACAAACTCAAAGAATGTCTAAGTCAAGTAGGAACTAAACTCATCTTACCAAATAATAGAAAAGACCAAGTCATCATCAACCGACTCCGAATAGGACATACTTTCCTTACACACAAGCATATCTTCAACCAGGAAGCTGCTCCGATGTGTACCAAGTGCAACACTCAGTTGTCAGTGAAACATATAATTGTTGAGTGTACCAGAACGAAAGAATCGCGTGTGCCCTTAGTGATAATTTAAAAAGTATACTAACGTCAAATTTACAGTCTTTATTAAGTTATCTTAAAATGACTAAACTATATACCAGATTGTAAAAAAATATTTTTTTTATGTAACAATATGTATTTTACTGTTTGTGTATGTCCCCCCGCTAATAACCCTTAGTGGTTGATGCGGGTATAATTGTTTAAATAAAAAAAAATATCGTAATATTCTTAGTCAATAATAAAGTAGAAATTCTATTAGTATCTGAGGCGCACTCATTCGCTAGCGCCCAATTTTAAAATTACCTCACATTAGGTCTACAACGTAGAACATCCTAATGCAGAAATAAACCCCAGAGGCGAATCAGCAATAATAATTAGGAATGACCTAGAACATCCCGAACTACCAAAAATCAAAGAAGACTTCTTACAAGTAGCTTCAATTTGCATAGAATACAATTTTGGCATACTATGTAGTTCAGCAGTTTATTTTCCGCCTAATTATCAACCTAACAAGAATGGATTTGAGCACATTTAAACACTTTTTAGATCATTAGGACCAAGGATATTACCCATGACCTAGGACCCATGTTTAGATCATTTTTCTTCTATTTCCGGCTTGTTTAGATTCTCTTCTTCTCCTTCTTAACATGCCATACACCAAAGTGCGTAGGCGACTATCTCATTACTAGAATTCTGTTCTTGGCGGCGTGACACAGCTCGCCTGTATTGTGTATTCCTGTCCATTCTTTAATATTCCTTAACCAGGATAATTGTTTGCGGCCGGCTCCTCTCCTACCTTCGATCTTCCCTTGTAGGATTAACCGTGGTATTTCATATTTTGCTCCTTTCAATATGTGCCCAAGGTAACCAATCTTGCGTTTTTTAATTAATTTAAAGAGTTCTCTTTCTACGCCGGCTCTCTTAAGGACGTCATCGTTTCGAACTCTATCTACCCAAGGTATGCGCATCATTCTTCTTAATGACCACATTTCAAATGCTTCAAGTTTGTTGATAGATGTTTTTTTTCAAAGTCCACGTTTCCATGCCATAAAGCAAGATGGACTATATGAAGCACTTGAACATTCTGTAGCGTATTTTGAAATTTAGGTTTTGATTACATAGGAGCGGTCTGAATTTCACAAAAGCTTGTCTTGCCATTTGTATTCGGGTTTTTATCTCTTGTTGTGGATTCGATTGGTCATTGATTGTGGTGCCAAGGTATTTAAAAGTTTTCACGCGTTTTATGCGATTGTCACCTATGCATATTATCGGGTTTTCTGGAGGGTTTCTGCTAATGACCATATATTTCGTTTTCAAAATGTTGATTTTGATGCCATATTTTTTACCTATGCTATTCGCTCTATCAAGTAATAACTGCTGATCTTCCAAATTATCAGTTATAATCACTGTGTCGTCCGCATAGCGTAGGTTGCTAATTGGTATGCCGTTCACCTTAATGCCTAATTCCGTGTCTTCTAATGCTTCCGCAAATATATTTTCAACATATAAATTAAAAAGGATCGGAGAGAGTATGCAGCCTTGGCGGACACCTTTCCGGATTTTAAATTCATCCGTATATTGGTCTTGATCAATCCTCACCTTTGCCATTTGGTTCCAGTATAGATTCTGAATAATTCTGATCTCCTTCTGGTCAATGTTAGCCCTATGTAGTAGTTTCATCATGATATCATGTTTAACATTGTCAAATGCCTTCTCGTAGTCGATGAAGGTGAGGTAGACATCTTTTCGTTGATCTAAACAGTTTTGTATTAAAGTGTTCAAACATAAAATTGCCTCTCTTGTTCCTAGTCCTCCCTTAAAACTGAATTGTGTTGACCCGCTAAGTTCTTCTAGTATCTTGTACATTCTTGAGTGTAATATCCTAAGGAAGAGTTTCAGTAAGTGACTCATTAAACTGATTAAGCGGTGTTCATTGCATTTTGTGGCATTAGCTGTTTTAGGGATCATCACAAAGGATGACTGCAGCCATTCTCGCGGAATGTAACCAGTATCATAAATTCTATTGAACAGCTTTACCAAGATTTCGATATTCTCCTCGTCTAGTAGTTTTATTGCTTCTATATTAATTTCATCTGGACCTGTTGCTTTATGCATCTTTGTGGTTCTAACTGCATATTCTATTTCACTTCGCATTATTGATGGCCCTGATAAGTTTTCGGAAGGAAATTTGCGCGTTGGTTGTGTTGGTTTTTCGTCATTAAAAAGTCTTTCTGCGTATTATATTTGGATTATCTAGTAATTTGGATTATATTAGGATTATCTTTTATATTTATTTTTTCCTATAGTCTGTTTACTACCTGTTTCTGTCGAAGTCGCTCAAATACTTTAACCTGCCTTATTTGGTTTTGGAATTATTGGTAATTCTTGTTTTAATGTTTGGGATTGTACAACCATACGGGGTCACCTCTTTGGAATTTTTTGTCTGTAGTATGCATGTTGAGTCTGGCCAGGCTTTATCATTTTAAAGTTTCAAACTTTTACGTCTTTTTCATATCTTTCAAAAATAAGATCTTGAGGAAGCTTCATTTCTCTTCCAGTGATCATCATTGATGAAGAATAACCGGTTGCTTCTTGTTCGGAACTTCAATAGGAAGAAGATAACAGGAATTAAAGTATCCCAATATTTTTGAATATTAGCGATAAACATTAAGAGTTACTGACGTAAGAGACGTGTGCTATGATTCTTCTGCTACTGTAGTTGCTTCTTATTTAGGAAGGGGTGCAATTTCAGGCCATTCGGAAAAATAGTTTATTGCAACTATAAAGGACTTGTTTTCTCTGTCTGGCATCGAAATTGGACCGAGAATATCTACTGCAAGTCGTTCAAAATGCTCTTCGGAAAGTTATTGTGCCACTTTACCACGACTTCTTGTTCTAGGGCGTTTTCTACCATTACATAAATCGCACGAAACTGTCGTAATAATATATTAAATAACTATTACTAAATTATTATAAAAAATGATAAGTTTAAAAAAACATATTACTTTTAATGGACTATTAGGTCCATTAGGATGACAATTCATTTATCAAATCGTTTTTCAACGCATTCAATGTGGATTCATTTAGATTTACATGAATTTTTTCATCAAATTCATTCACATTTTTTGTTCTATAAAAGTAGCATAATGCAAAAACTAACCGACGTTGAAGTTTTTAAATGGATTTTTCGAATTGGAGGATATTTTGGAGTTTTTCCACTGGATAAAAAAATAAGCTCATACATAGTCCGAACATTATCGATATCTTATGCAGTATTGGCGATTCACTGTCAGATTTTGCAGCTTAACGAATCAAGAACTGAATTAGGATCAAAAATGGTGTCATACTCAATCTATATGTCCATACAACTATCGATCAATTGGATTCATTTTTTATGTATGATCGAAGCATTTAAGTGGAAGAATAGTTGGAAAAATCTGATGACAACCATGAACAAACTGGACCAATACGACATAGTTTATATATCACCTAGAAAGTTTTTTTTCAAAACATGTTTAATGTTTTTATTAGCAGCAATAATTCCTACAGATATTGTACACACCAGTTATATCTACCTAGTTAATTACATGATATTTTTCTTTATCTCCTATGAAGTATTTATAATTGTTTTAAGCATTTGGCACGTATCAAACATTATCTGTGCCAGATACAAATCATTATTAAATTTAATAAAAATTTTACCTTACATAAAACCTCTCCACGTTTATAATGATCTTGAAGCTATTGGAGAATATATGGCTTTCTTGAATATTTGTTTTCGTAAACTGAATCATACTGCAGGCAAATTCATTCTTGCAATTTTTGTGGCTACGTTTTTACATGTTATCTGTTTATTTATTTGTGTACTATTGCTACTGGAATCAAAGACGGTTCCAGTAGATGTTGTGAGTTATTGTTTATGTATGTCAGCAAAGTTGTTGGTAAGTATTTTAAACAACTACTATATAAGTAGCTTTTAAGTCTTTTAATTTTCAGATTTTGACTGCAGTCATAAGACATAAATAATTTGTTAGTAGATTTTTTACTTCTCGAAATTCGTCTATTATAAACCTTTAATCGTCAATTGGAGCGTACTCAAAAATAATAATAATAATATTAATAATAATAATAATAATAGTAAACAAACTAATGTGATGTTGGTATTACAGTTATGAAGACGTGTGGTTTAAACTGCTGTTATTCTTCCGTTATTCCATGCCTGGTTAATAAAGATAAGTTCTTCTTTTTCCTTATTTTGGTGATTACCAATCTTCGTGAAGGGCGGCCATGTGTTTGCAGGCTTTTCCTTTTAATGTTTTGTCTATGTCATAACAGTGATTTACTTCTGTAACGTGCGAGCCGTAGTGCGACCAGGGTAGAGGAACGAGAAGGGGAATTCTGAGGATCTCTAAGGATACTCGAAAGAAAACGCCTCTTGTTCTACCCATCAGATTGGAGCTCTGCCCTACTACTCAGCCCTTGGTTCGGTCCCTGCTCATTTCTCTCCATGTCTATACCACAAAAGTACAATAAATAAAAACATATATGTCATAGTATGTTTATTAAATAATATATTATTAAAAAAGACATACATTCAAAGAGAATAAAAAATAAATTTCTAAGCTACCATTTAAAGCTTGCTGATGCCGGTAGAAAATAATTAAGACAGTACTCAGTTTTAGTTCTTTTTCAGCGAAGTCATGCAGTTCTCGTAGTGTTCTGATCTTTATGGAAAATTTTCAGCCAAAACCCCTAAAAATATCATGTGTGCTCCTTCAATTTCTCTAACGTAGACGCTTTCACAAAACTTAAGTTTTTTTTCTTTTTTAAGTTCCATCTTCTATCGAAGGTTGGAAATCATCATGGCTATGCGGACTCTGTTAACTGCCGCTCTAAAAAGTTCTGCACTACTGCATTTAAACCATTCCGTTAAGTTCTTAAGCCAGGATATTCTTCGTCTTTCCACATTTTGCTTTCCTCAGATTTTGCCTTGCATAATAAGTTGTAATAATGTGTATTTTTGCCCTCTCATCATATGTCCTAAGTACTCAAGTTTTCGTCTTTTGATAGTTAATATTATTTCCGCCTCATGTCCCGACAACAAAGAAACAAAGAAAAAACTGAACATCCAATAATACCATGACATCGTTGAACTGTAGACTTCCTATAAATTCCTTGAAAATAGTTTGTATCGCAAGTGGTCATTCACAGATCATTGTTTGTCAAACTAAAAGGTAAATTGAGGACCAAAAATAATATTCTTCGCAAGCTTGTCAGCTAAAAATGATGCGCACGTCCTTCCGCCCTTAAAACATAGACGCTTGCACTATATGCTTCTGCTGCCGAATATACCTTGTTAGACAAATTAACCATTCTTTCTTTTTGTGCACACTACTACCGCTTTTAGTACAAAAATATCTATTGTAGCACTTAACCATATTTATTTTGAGATAACTTTCTATCGAGATATTATATGTAGTACACAAATAAGACCAAAACTAAAATAATCGAAAAACTTTATACGAGATATCGCAGAACATTGAATGAAATAAAAGCAGTTTTTATTAATCGGATGCTTACATAAAACGTACAAAGACATACTCACGTAAACAAAATATATTACGAAATTTCTGCAATTAAAAAAAACATCGACTTCGGCATTGAACTAATAAAATTATACTAAATAAAAAAATAACATTTTTAAAAACGCAGAAAAAAAAATTTTCTATGTAAGTGAACATTCCATTAAATAATAAGCCCAAGTCCTTTTGTATCTATATACCTGTTTTTTAAAGAACCAGGTACCTATTAGTACGTAGTAATACCAGGTAATAAGATTATCCTCTGTTACACAGTGTAATGCGTATGACATTACTCTGTCTACAAAAAGTAGATAAAAATAAGAAGCCCATATAAACCGTTCAAGGAATATGTTCAAAATATACGGTATAATCGCACAGTTGACAAACTCACAGAGCTTACTTAAACCGATAAACTTATGGTTCAAATATACAATGAAGAAGATCTAAACGACCCCTATAATATATACACGTAAACTAACCGATATACATTTATGATACAGGGGTACTTACGGGCTTAACAAAATTTTTATAAATTATTAAACTCTACATGTTGACGAATTGACAGAACCAATATTATGGAATGGTCAAGTGAGCTCCATATATCGGTGTCCACTTGACCACGAAGCTCACTTGAACCTGAATTTTAACATGGGCGGAGTCCACTTTATGCCGTAGATATATATATATATATATATATATATATATATATATATATATATATATATATATATATATATATATATATATATATATAAGAAAAAGTAGTCCAAAGTTTTTTGACTAGTTTGGAAAAAATATATGTAAATACTTTTTTCTTTTTGGGTATGGTAGTCAATAAAAAATAGAGCTTTGCTAAGGCGTACTATTTATTCTGAATCCAAGCTTTCGGTGGTTTTTTGCCACCTTTTTCAAGGTCTACAAAGAAAATTATTATGTTGTAACAATTTGAATGGTGCAAAAAAAAGGCTATAAAAAACTATAAAAAACTTACCCGAATGTAAGATTCGTGGCATAAACAACAACGTTAAATAACATGATAATACTGAAGTTGCAACTAAACTTAAAAATGTTACTGTTAAAAAGACACTTTAAAGATTAATAAATACGGTAAAAGTTAAAAACAAAATGAAAGACGACATGTTAAAACAGTCGTTGTTGGAAGCTTGATTTCAGTCACATTTCACGAGCAAAAAGAGAAAGTGGGTGGACAATTATTGTTTAAATAGTTTGAAGAAAATACAAAAAACAACTTTGAAACTAACGTCTCACAAAATACTGTTTATGAATTTTGAGTACTACCAACTGTATTACCAACTTGAAATTAAGCGGGAAATTAAAAATGTTATTTATAACATAAGCAATCGAAAGAAAATAGTATTTAGTAAATAGGTTTAGAAAAAATAATAACTCAAACAAAACAAAACTGAATTAGTAACTGAAGTTTGATCAAAAATATTTAATTAATAATGAAATTTAAAAAAAAGAGAAAAGAAAACTCTGAGATGCAAAATAGCTCAGTCAAAAGTCAATATAAAATTGTAAATTTTGCTAAGATTCTGGATCTCAGATTTTTTATTCAGATTGTTATTATCACTCTTGCTGATATGTACCATCTCTAAGAAAGTTCTCTTAAATTTATTTTTCCCTCTGGCTAATATTTTTACATTGTTGAAATCTATCTTATGGTCTAGATCGATAGTATGCTCTGCCAAAGCACAAGTAGGTTTGTTTAATCTACAATCACTCTTATGAGAAATGATACGGCTAGACAGGTTCCGTCCAGTTTCACCAATGTACGTGGATGGACATTCAGTACATTGAATGCAATACACAACATCTGTAGTCTCTAGAGTGGTTAGGGTTTGTTTTATTTTGCTATACAGCTGACGTATGGTTTTGACGTTCTTGCTATTTTGATATTGTTAAAGTCTTTAAAAATTTTAGTGAGTTCAACGGTTAGTTTCGGAATATATGAAAGAGATAAAGATATAGAAGGGCAAAATAATCGTAACAATATTGTATTATTGACTTTTGTAAGCTTTGTCCATAAAATTGTACAATTTTCAGTGACAATAAAATATATTTCTATTCTATTCTAATCCAAATCGTTATGTCATTTTTCTCCAGCGCTCCACCCCAATGAATATTTATATTTCTTCCATGTTAACCGCCTATAAATAGAGGTGCATAACATGATATTTGATATGATATTTTTGTTGTAATCTTTGGTTATTTAAAAACACTGGTGGCCATGTGTTTTTTCTATTAGTGAATGTTATATGGATTCACTTACTCTCTTTTACTTTGGCTTTCCATTGTCTCAACCATTTGCTCGTAGCAAGGTCAGCTGTAAATGTCAGGTAGAAAACAGATCCTAGAACACTACTATGTGAAATCCCTGATTGGATTTAGACTTGTGTACTGATCGTATTCTCAAACAGAACAACATAAAAAATATTGAAAGTTTCGAGATGTGGTGCTACTGTCGAATGCTGAAGATAAGTCTTCCTCCTGCTCCTTAGTAGTCCACTACTTCTTAAATACTCAGAAATTACAGTAATTGACGTTTATCACACCCCCACTGCACCGTTAAAAAAAAAGGAGTACCCCATTCCTTGAAGAGGCTCAGACCTAAACAAAGTTAAAACTCAAGTGTTGTTGAAGATAAGTTGGGGTGAAAGAGTCACAAACTTTAAAGTAATGCGAAGGATAGGAAAAGACCCAAAAATTTTGTCAACGATCAAACGAAGAAAACTCAAATATTTGGGTCACCTGATGAGAGGACATAAATTCGCATTACTTTAAAATATAATGCAAGGAAAAATAGAAGGAAAACGGAATCCAGGCCGTAGAAGAATGTCATGGCTGCGTAATTTGAGAGAGTGGTTTGGCTGTACCACTAATGAACTCTTTAGGTCAGCTGTAAACAAGGTCAGGATAGCCTCGATGATTTCCAGTCTCCGATAGGAGTGGCACAATAAGAAAAAGAAGACTGATCGTATTGCCTTACTAGGAAATTCCGGTCATGTAGGTAGGACTTGAGGATAAGGGAATTCAAGATAAGGAGTTGTCAAAGTTTGTAGAGTAGACCAGTACGCCAGACTCTATCAAAGGCTTAAAAAATATTAAAAAAGATTGCTTAACAGTATTTCCTTTCGTCTAGAGCTTCTTTAGTGGTAGTTATAATATAGAAAAAAAAATATTTATTTCTTTCTTAATCTTGCATAAGCAAAAATATTACTGTAACACCATGATAAATTAAATAACCATTACCGCTTATTATGGATTTTTCTAATAGTTAACAAAAAACTATTACTGCTAAAAGACTAAACGGTTAATAAAGATTAATGATAGTTCAATCTGTCAAATCGCTTTTAAACTAATTTATTTGCTAGTTGTTAATTAAATTTTAGTAAGCATTAGTAACTAACAAAATGCAACGACTAACTGACGTAGATATCCTTAAATGGATTTTCAAAATGGGAGGATATTTTGGAATTCTTCCATTGCCTGCAAAATCAAGATCCTACATCATCAAAATATTAATCATATCTTATAGTATTGTAGTCATCCACCGACAGTTCACGCACATAAATCAACACATAAATGACAAAGTTAATGCATTTTTTTTAGCAATCTACATTTCTATACTGCTATCGATAGACTGCTTTCACTTTTTAATAATATCTGAAGTATTCAGGTGTACTAATCTTTGGATAGATCTTATACAGACTATATACGTGCTGGAAACTAGATACGACAAAGTTTTTATAACTCGTAGAAAGACTATTTTTAAAATAGTTATGTTATTTTTGTTAGCAGCACTAGTTCCAACAGTTATTGCAGATATTAGCTACCAACGTATAGTTAATTATTTGATATTTCTGGTTTTTTCGTGTGAGGTATTTATCATTTCATTAACCATTTGGCAGACATCAAACATCATATGTGCCAGGTACGATTCATTGTCGGATTTAATAAGGATTTTACCATCCATAAATCCTCTGCGCTTTTATTATGATCTCAAAGCTTTTGGTGAATATTTGGTTTACTTAAATATGGTTTCCTGCAAACTAAATCGTATAGCAGGAATATTTATTTTAGCCATTTTCGTAGCCACGTTTTTACATGTTGTATTGTTATTTTATTTTGTTTTATTGCTAGTGGAATCAAATACAATCCCTCTGGTTGGTTTCAATTATTTATTATGTATGTCAGTAAAGTTGTTGGTAAGTAAATGTTACAGATTTGTTGATACACTCCGTTCGCTGTATTTTTGCACATCATAGTTGTACGAATTAAATCAAATCGTTTAAATCAAACGTAAGTCTTTTCTAGATTCATAAAATAATAATTAGGAAATGTTTAATATCCCGTTAAACGTAATTATAGTGATTGTTTTTGTTTATTTATTGTACTGGATGTTAAAAACTCATTATAGAATTATTTTGAACGTAATTTTGAATTTTCTACATATACTAAGTGACATAGAAATCCGAACATCCAGTTTAAATGATTTTATTTCAATAAAATTTGGTGTAATTTATTTATCTTACTGAAAAAAATAGGTGATAAAGTTTTTAGCCTTATCAGTTGGAGATTCCGGTTTTTATACTTTTTGTTTTTAAATTCACTTACTATTTCTCCACTACCAGCTCCATTGCAAATTAATGGTTGCAGAACACGGAAGACCTATTGGCATGCGAAGTGTTTACCGTCGAATGAGAAGTTTTGGCCTGTTTTTATACCGACCACACTGGGTCCTCCCTTTAATTCCAGAACACCGCCGTAATCGCCTTCAGTGGTGCAGAGAACGGTCACTCTGGAATCAGGAATGGAACAGTATTGTCTTTAGTGACGAGTCTCGATTTTGTTTAGGCATGCACGATGGTCGAGCGAGGGTTAGAAGGCGACGTGGTCAAAGGAGGAATCCAGAGTTTTTTGTTGAAAGACATGTTCATCACACTGTTGGAGTTATGGTTTGGGGTGCTATAGCTTATGGTTCCAGGTCACCTTTAATCTTCATCAAAGGTAACATGAACGCGCAGCGTTATATCCAAGAAGTTCTAGAACCCCACCTTTTACCCTATCTTGACACCCTGGCAAATCCAACTTTCCAAGAAGATAATGCCCGACCACATGTTGCAAGAGTCACAATAGACTTCTTTCAATATAATGATGTCACATTGTTAGCATGGCCAACAAGATCTCCCGAGTTATCCCCAATTGAGCATGTGTGTAATATGATGGGTAGGAGATTGCTCAATTTGCATCGTCCTCCTCAGACTCTACAAGCACTTCGAGAGGAGTTGGTGGTTGCCTGGAATGAGATACCACAAGAGGATATTGAGCGTTGGAGAATGCGTAACACATCGGGGTGCATCCACACATTATTAAAGGTAAAAAGGCAGTAATGCAATCATTTTGAAATTTTAATCATTTACTTATTATGCTTCATTAAGTACTTATACAAAATTTTATTAAAATAAAATCATTTAAACTGGGTGTTCGGATTTCTATGTCACTTAGTATATTCAACGTTATTATGATTATTGGAAGAAATGCTCTATTTGAAATACTGTAGTCGAGAAATATGGACCCAAGATCAAACAGCTTAAATTCTCATATTTATTTATTCACCAAAACATCCAACAGCCCAAGCCAGTTACTGGATGAAAAAAAGTTTTCATTTAAAATACAATATTAAACATTTACTCCAGTCACTGTGGAGGAAAAGAGGTCAATACCTCTAAATTTTTTATAACTGAATCGATTTTGCTAATAATTTGGAATTAGGCTTATCTTACCTCCCTCTTCAAAAGTTATATATGCGATAGGTGAGCTTTTTATTTTTAAGGGGTGAAATCACCCCTTATTGAAAATAATGAAAAAAATTTATATTAAAGTATTTTATGGATTTAAATCGTGTTAAATTAGGTAATTGAAATATTGTCAATTATATTAATGGATATTGTGTACATTCTCAACCCTTAAATAATCTTAAAAACCACCCCTTTTAATAAAAATAATTGTAAAAAATCGTTTAACAGGTTCCAACGCTTTTGTAGTGCATTTATATCATCTACAATGTAATTCTCTGCTTATATAAAATAATTTTGGTTGATTGCAACACTTCAACCCTTAAAAACTACCCCCTATGTCAAAATATATAAAAAAATCTTTTTAAACAACTTTAAAAGTTTTTAATGTACATTTATATTCAAAAATTCCTTTCTTATCAATAAAATATTTTTTGATTGGTTGCTTATTTTCAACCCTTAAAAACCACCTCTATGCTCACGAAACAAATTCCCCTTCGGTAAATGTCTAAATAAAAAAATTAAGTATACTCATGCTGTTTTTATTCTAAAAAATTACGCATGAAAATACTTTACATTAGAAAGTATACAAAATATATTTACAAAAATAAAAATTATTTACAATATATCAAATTATTCATTGTCTGAAGCGTCATTCTCGTCGTGTTCTAACTCCACCTCTTCGTCTATTGCAGGACAGTTTTGACAATTGTCGCCAGAGCATATTCCACACGTAGCATTGCAAAATAGACCTAGTGTACGACAGCCACACGCTGAGCCGCAACCCTTTTTGCAATTGCAAAAAATCAGTTTCAATAGTTCTTCTGGTGCAGGTGAACTTGTCATTTTTATTGGTTGTAAAATATCATCACTCTTGAACCATCCCCAATCCGTTATATCAATCTCTTTGTTTCCAAGCCATATCTGAGTTTGTAAATAAACTCTTTTGATATGCTCGTTCAGGGCACTTACAGTTGGTACAAGAGATGATAATTTAACTGCACTATTTTTAGTTGTGGCTTTAATAAACGATTCGTATCGCATTTGTGGGTGTCTTTGGCAAGGCCATACAGCAAAATTGTACAGTATCTCCCAGCTTCTAAAATGTCTTCGAGATCTGAAGTACTCCTGTCATTGGCACTCATTGGCGGCTTGCCCACGCAACTTCAAAGGAGTGTCGGTTCTCTGTGTTCGTTAGTTCTCTGAAGCAAATGTTCAGTTTAGAGGTGCCTATATTATATACATAACATGTATGTATGTATGTATGTATTATATACATATTTGTGTAAGTGTTAGTGTGTCTGTTACCAGTTTTTCGAATATACTTGAATAAAGCATTTATATATACAGAAAATAAGTTGATGCTTCAAAATATAATGCTCCAAATTTTTTTTAGAATAACTCCGTTAATTTTTAAGCTACAGTGTCCATTAAAAAAATATTTTGAAGGTAATTTCAAAAGCTACAAGACTAAGTAGATTAAAATATGGTAAAATTCTTTCTTTTTAAATAGTAAAGGGCCAAAGTGCTGATTACAGGTGCGTCAGCCGCTGTATCTCAAACTTCAATTGGCTATATCTCTATTATTTTTCGAGCTACAACAAAAATAAAAAAAAATAAATTTTTGTTAAAAAAAAACTACATTTTGATATAGAACCATTTTTTACGTATCTCTTATAGTTTTAGATTTATTTTGAAAAAATGTAAATTTTTAGATAATTAAAAAAAAAGATTTTTTAATTTAAACTTGATTTTTTTAAAAAATACGCATTTTAAACAGGCTAAACTTTTAAAACTTATAAATAACACTAAAATAAAATGAATTGTAAAAGATATACGTTTAATTTCAAATTTGATCGAAATAGTGTTACTTATACTGCTCGTTTTTTTTAAAAACGCTAGAGTAATTCAAATTCTTTCCTTCGTATTTCGCTTTGTTTTAATCGAAATGGCTTTTAACATAGCTCATTTTAAAGGTTTTTTCTAGTTCTTTAAAAAGTGTTTATGAGTTTTTATCAAAAAAGATGTCCATTTTCCGATATTTGATGTTAAATGCATCGAGTATAGTATCCCAAAAACAAAAAGTCATCTTCAAACAATTATAAATCGCTTAGTATTGTACTTATAAAACTAAATAAAAAAACATTCTCTTTGTTTTTTTATAAGCTTTTTTTGCTCATTATAGATTTTTCAATAAAACGCTTTGTTTTTGAGTTATTCGTACAAAATCATTGGAAAACATGTTCTTTTTTGCGAAAAGTTTACTTTTTCAAGGGCGTATAACTCAAAAAGTATTTATTTAGCGAAAAAAATTTATATGATATTTTTTGTTTAAAATTTGATTCTCTATCAATTCCCGGGGTTATTTTAAGTGTAAAAAGTTCAACCTCCTAGATGAGATGCCAACCACCCCAGGGGTAGAAGCACACATCGACACCATATAACTTATGTTTTTTGAGTAATTTACTACCCACTGTAAAAATTTCAGATAAATCGGTGCAGTTATAAAAAATTTAAAAGGAAAATGCCACAGTAACTGGACTAATTTACATCGTATACATATGACACTCAATTTTTAAGCTTAAGTGTAAGAAAATGCCCTAAAATATAAAAAACTCTTGTGCATGCTTTTCGAACTAAGTTACTAATACAAAAAAAATTAATTAAACTTTACAAAACAAAACGATAAAACAATGGAAAAAGAAAAATTTCGAAAATACATTAATTTGTAGAAAACTTAAAGGGTGTTACAAATCAGTGCTCATTTATTAGGCTAAAATAACACAACTTTCCTTATGTCGCATACCTAAAAACTGCTTAGTATTTTTTTTTATACCCTGGTTTTTATCAATTTTTTTTTACTTGTGTATCGAACTTCTCTGTAGTTTCCAAAATAAAGTGTGAAAAGTTATGTGTAAAAGGTTTCATTGTTTTAACCTAAAGAATGGATCAATTACTTTGTTACAACCTATTTCCACAAATATGACTAAATGACTAAATTATTAAAATAAATTGAAAAAAAAAACAAAATATCAAAATTATATATTTCCTTCACTTTCAGAATCCGAGCTATCTCCAGGATTTATTATGATGGGTTGAATATCAATATCAACTATATTTTGATAATCCACAAGGAATCTACGTTCCTGTAGTTGGCTGTATACCATATATTAAAAAATTAATTAAAATCCTTTGTAAAAGGTATATATTTAAAAACCCAAACGGGCTGTGCAAAAGAGTTGCTTCCATAAAGTCCTCGTAGACACACCGTCTCAGGACTAGCAACTTCAACGTGGAGTCATATGTCGCCATGTTACCTAATCCACTTAACATCCTATTAATTTATAAGAAATACTGTCAAACTAATGTAACTAATTATTTGTTAACGAGTTTTTACCCATATATTTAGTGGCTACATTCATGTACTCCTAGACACTGATGATGGAATGATGGATTCCGAGAACGTTTTGTCTAACACAGCCCGTTTGGGTTTTTAAATATATTCCTTTTACAAAGGATTTTAATTAACTATATTTTGCTCTCGGACACACCAATTTTATGAGCATGTCTTACACATTTTTCCCAAATGTCTCCATTACATTGATTAAGCGCCTCTTTCCACATATTTATAATAGCACTATCAGAATAGCCGTTCCTATCAATATAATTATTGTAATATGGCTTCAATAATTCAATTCAATAGCGTTGAATTCGCAATGATAAGGAGGTAGTCTCAACACTTCATGACAATGCTCTCTTAGTAACTCATCAATAACATACACATTTTCTTTTTTATTCATTTTTGCAACTTGTAATAATTCAGGCTTTGTAAATTTTGGGTCAAATTGGATGTTATTTGTTGTCAGCCAGGTAACAATTTCATCTTTCTTGGAAGCAGTGGTAGGTTGCTTTTCTAAAAGAACACTATGATATGGAGCATTACCCATTACAATCAACGATGCGCGATGGTTCTTCTAAATTGGGAATTACTGGTGTCCTTATCCACTTAGTAAAAATGTCGTTGTTCATTTCTCAATGGTAATCAATATATTTAGACTTGAAACAAAACAATAAACTTGCTTCAGAAACAAATCCTTTAGAAGAACCAGCGTGAACAATTATGAAACGTTTACCATCAAAACCTTCTGGCTTACGTACACTTTTGCCACTATTGTCTTGCCAGGAAGTTGTTTTATTTCCTTTTGAATAAATCCATGTTTCATTAAAAAAAAACAAGTTCTCTTGGATGCACACTTTCCAGGTTTACAAAGTACTTACGAAAAAATTTTGCTCTTATAGCAGCAATATTAGTTCGTTCGAATAATGATCTTCGATTGTCATCCTTTTTATATTTAAATCCTATATCTCTCAGTACAATGCTCAAGGATGTTTTTCCCATAGTAATACCTTCCTTTTCCACTAATTCACATTTCAAACTTTGTAGACTAACATGCTTTTCTAAAAAAGAAAATAATAAAAACTAGTAATAATAGTGAAACTTTATTTTAGAAGTAACACTTCTAAAATAAAGTTTCTTATTTCACACTTCACTTCATTTTGATGTGAAACATTTATTGGCTGGGGTATAAACCAGATCGTTTTTATTTTGTACAATATCAACTTATACTTACTTTGTAGGTACATATTGTACACAATGTTTCGTATTGCCATTTTAGCTCCTTCAGGCAGATCAGTTGTCTTGCTTTTACGACGACGTCTACTTTTGTCTGGACTTGAAAGGACAGGTTTGCTTTCTTTTCGTTTTTTAATTGTACACATTGTACGCCGTGATATTTTTAAGGCAGCAGCTACCCTCTTAAATTAAAAACAATTTCATGATAGGTAAATTATTAAACAACATACAATTCGTTACAATACCTCTTGAACACAAGCCAAAGATGCCAATAAGGGTCCTCCGTTCCTTTTTTCCAACTCAAAATATTTATACAAATTCAGCACGAATTGCTGGGATTGAGAATTTAATGTATTTCCAGGCATATTTTAAAAATAAAAACCTTGAAAAAAAATCCTGTTTGATATTTATGACAACAAATAATGTTTTATATCGATCCGCTGGACAGAGTTTTAGCCAGATTCAAAAATAATACGTCAAATTACAAGGTAAGAAAATTTAACTGCAAAATTTATACTTACATCAAGTAATCCAACACTAAGTGAACAGTTAGTCGTTATAACAACTCTTTTTGAGAAAATTTATAAACTCAAGGCACGAAAATGTAATGGAAAATTAAACAATATGAATATAATTTTTGTAAACACCACAACGCTGTGAAGTTGACAATAAGCAGGTTCAATGATGAGAATTTATCACAGACTGTTGTTATATTACTGTCTTTGTCTGATGTATTTTTAAATGTTGAACAAGCGGTTTAATTTCAACATTTTTTATTCTGTGAGTAGAAATGAGACAAAATTTAAAAATAGTTCGTGAATAATTTCATACATGTGCAAAGATACAGCGAACGAACTGTATATTAAATGACACATTTAAATATTAATTATAATAGGAACATAACAGCAGGAAATGAAAAAATAACTAAGGAACTCTTCTTCTTCTTCCTCTTCTTATTCTGTTCTTCTTTGGAAACTGCTGCACTAAAGATTTCTATCGATGATGAGCGGTCAAACTGGTGATCTTTCAGCCACCAGTTCTGGTTTCCAACTGATCTACCCTGTACTTTACCTTTCCATATGATTTGGAGTAATTCATATCTTTCACCTCTCAACACGTGACCCAAGTATTATATTTTTCTCTCACCATTAGAAACTTTTTGTATTCATCAAATACTCAGCATCCGTCTGTTATGCATTTTAAAGGCATCTATTTTTTTTTTTTATTTTAGAGTCCATTGTCCAACTTTCACAGTCATACAGCAAAACAGAGAAAACGTAACATCTGATCATTCGAATTCTGAGCTCTAGACTAAGGTCTGATCTTGTAAAAAATGTTTTTATGTTCATAGCGCTTTAATATCTTCGTAACAATGGTTTCATGTTTGGGATTCCATTTTTGGTCACTTTTCGTTTACCTAGTCCCTCCCCTGCTTTCGAAAACTATTAGTTAATTAAATAATAACATTAAACAACTATTACCGCCCAAGATAAAAAATAATAATGAAAATTTAAAAAAACTATTACTACTAATGGACTAAGCAACCTTTTTACATTAAAATCATAATTCATCTGTCAAAGTGCTTTTAAAAAAAATTAACTTGTTTAAATAACTTTTCATTTTGTATTAGTAGTTAACAGAATGCAACCACTAACTGACGTAACCGTCCTTAACTGGATTTTCAAAATTGGAGGGCATTTTGGAATTCTTCCAATGTCTGCAAAACCTAGATCATACATTACGAAAATAATAATGATATTTTATAGTATTGTAGTAATTCATTGTCAGTACAGACAGTTGCATCAAAGAATAAATGATAGGAAAGCATGTACAATTTTATTAGCATCCGTCAGTTTGCTATATCTGTCGATGGACTGCTGTCATTTTTTAGTTTTATTTGAAGTCCTTAGGTGTAATAATCGTTGGAAACACCTTCTGGATACCATGAACGAGCTAGAAGCCAAACTCGACAAAGTTTATATAATTCCTAGAAAGTTCTTTCTCAAAACAGTTTTGTTATTGTTATTAACAGCAACAGTTCCTCCATTTCTTCTGGATTATAATTACATACATGTAGTTAACTACATAATATTTATGGTTCTGTCATTTGAGGTTTCCATAATTTCCTTAACAATTTGGCAGATATCAAACATCTTATGTGCCAGATACGATTCTTTGTCTGATTTAATAAAAATTTTACCATCCAAAAAAACTCTACACTTTTATTATGATCTCCAAACTTTAAGTGAATATTTAGTTTGCTTAAATTGTATTTCTGGTAAACTCAATAATATTGCTGGAAGATATATTTTAGCGATTCTTGTGGCTACATTTGTACATGTTACATGGTTGTGTTTTTTGATTCTACTGGTATTGGGTTCAAATATGGTCTCTACGTCTTTTTTAAATTATTTATTATGCATGTCAGTCAAGTTTTTGGTAAGTAATAAAATATTAAGAAAAAAGGTATAACAAGGTATCTTTTTAATGTCATAAGATTTATTTATTAACGACCTTCCGTTTCCTTGAAAAACGAACTGTTATCAATTACGTCCAAAAGAGCTTCTTTTAACCTCGGGCTGTCGACAGGTGTTATTTGCTTGGCTCATTCTCTCCTGTTGTTTTGACGTGGCATATTTATGGAAAAAAAAAACAGTTATCTATAAGTAGTTTCGGAAAGACTTGATCCTGGCGTCATATCTCGCAGATAAGAGGGGATCAAATCTCTTCTAAGAGTTCATTTTAATATTTGAGTTTATAAAAATATGACAACAAACTAAAACTCTTTGCAAACTGTGCAAAACGTAAACTAAATGATTATGGTGTTAAATAAAAATTATACAAAAAACTCAACTAAAGAAATCTTCTCCTTCTTCTTTACGTGCCGTCTCCATGACGGAGCTTGTCAATCATCATGGATATTCTGATCTTAGATGCTGCCGCTCTGAATAGTTTGATTGATGTGCATTCGTACCATTCCCTCAAGTTACGCAACCATGAAATTTCTTTCCGTCCTACAATTCTCTTGCCCTTGATTTTTCCTTGTATAATTAATTGAAGTATGTTTTATCTTTTATTATGCATAACATGCCCCAGTTATTGCAGCTTTCGTATCTTGATGGTTTCCAATATTTCCATTCTTTTGTTGACTCTTTTTATGACTTCGTTGTTTATTACATGCTCGGTCCATGATATCTTTAGGATTCTTCCATACACCCATAGTTCAAATGCTTCCAACCTTTTAGTAGTCGACGCGTTAAGTGTCCATGCTTCTATCCCGTAAAGCAGAGTCGAGAAAATATAACACCTTGCCAGCTTGGCAACACGTTTTGTCTTCATGATATAGCCCGATTGCGTTTTTTAATTTATATTCCTTTTATAAAGGATTTTAACAAAAATTTTTGTGATACATGGTATACAGCCATCTACAGGAACTTAGTTTCCTTGTGGAATTTATGAGGCTAATATTAAAGAAGAAACAAGCTTTAAAGCCTACATACAAGAAGGAAGAAGAAGAAATTCTTCATTTCTAAATGCTACTTTTTTTGTTTTTAGTATGTCTAGTGTGTTTACTTATTTGTTTGTTTAGTTTACTTAACTGACCAATTTTACACATCATCATCAGTGGGGCTACACCATCTACACCATCCCTCCATCTGAGTTTTGGCCTACCCCTACTTCCACTTCTCACAGGTTGTGACATAAGGATTCTTCTAGGAGGGTTGTTCTGCTGTGATCTTGCCAGATGTCCTGCCCATCTTAGTCTTCCTATTTTTATAAAGGATACTACGTCTTTACCACCAAATATATGTTTATATCTGTGATATCTTTTGTAGTTGTACCTCCTTTTCCAAACACCATTTTCACAGATGCAGAGATTTTCATCTGCCTTGGAAATGGTCCATGTCTCTGACTCATATGTCAACACTGGTTGTATAAGGGTTTTGTATATGGTTATTTTTGTTTTTGGCTTAAGTTTCTGCTTCTTATATTATGTCTACTCAGTCCAAAATAGCATTTTTTTGCTAGGAATATTCTTCTCTTGAATTCTTCCGTCATGACGTTCTCCTTGGTGATCAGGGAGCCTAAGTATGTGAATTTGTCCACCACTCCAAAGGTAGAGTTATCAACCCTGAATTGGTGGCCGATGTTTCTGGCTCTATTGTTGGGTGTTAATGCCATTATCTTAGTTTTTCCTCATTTACTTGTAGGCCCATATTTTTGAGGCGTTTGACAAGGTGGTATACATTTCTTCTAGCTTTCGTGTTGTGCGGGCAACTAGGTCAACATCATCTGCATATGCCAAAATTTGGGATGATTTATTAAAAATATTTCCTCTGTTGTCTATTTGGGTATCCCTGACCGCCTTTTCCAGAGCTATGTTGAAAAGGAGACACGCCAGCGCATCTCCCTGTCGCAGCCCAACATGCTTTTCAAATGCTTGTGAATGTTTCTCCCTGTATTTCGACTTTACGCATTGTAGCCTTAACCAATCTTATCAGTTTATCGGGGATGTGGAATTCATCCATGGCTTTATACAATTTATTTCTTAAGACACTATCATATGCCGATTTAAAATCTACGAAAAGATGGTATGTGTCGATCTTGAATTAATTGGTTTTTTCCAGTATTTGCCTTAGTACAAAGATCTGGTCTGTTGTTGATCGACCAGGCCTAAAACCACTTTGATATTCACCAAGAAGCTCCTCTGAATATGCACTCAGGCGACCATATAAAATACTCGAAAATATTTTGTATGCTGTATTAAGGAGGGTTATTCCCCTGCAGTGGTCGCCAACCTGTCGATCGCGAGCTACCGGTAGCTCGCGGAGGCAATTCTGGTAGCTCTCACAACGATTTTAATTTAAAAATTACAAACTGCAAAAATCAGAGAAGCTTCCGAAAATTCCACAAAAAAATCTAATTGTCAAAATATTAAACATAAACAGCGGCAACGTTGCAGTGAGCGATCTGCCCCTGACGCCGTCAAGCTAGAATCGGCTATTTATAGAACCGACCAGCCGGACCAGCGCGTTAGTGTTCGAGAACGATCTGGATTGCTTTGAACCGGATAAATACGCACGGCGCGGCGACATTGCGCTTAGTTTAAAACTGAACGCGTAACCAACGTCCAGCAGTTGGGTTAGTAGAGAACAACAAAAATAATATTATGGCAAGCAGTTTTAAGAAGGTAAAGACATACCACTTTCATTCGGAATGAAAGAACAATACTTTTGTACAGAAGTTAAAGATAAATTTGTGTGTTTGTTATGTAGTACTTCGGTCTCCGTTGCTAAAAAAGGAAATATTGAGAGACATCATAAAACTGTACATTCTAATTTTGAAAAATCATTCCCACTACATTCTGCCGCCAGAAAGGAGAAATTGAAACAGTTAAAAAAATAGTTCATTGGACAACAATCAATATTTTTAAGAACAGTCAACAAAAATAAGGCTGCAACTGAAGCACCGTACCATGTGTCCCAGATAATTGCACAAAAAAGAAACCTTATGAAGACGGGGAAATGATAAAACAGGCGTTTTTAGAAGCTGCTGATTCGGTATTTGCCAACTTTAGAAATAAAGACGAGATAGTTTCAGCTATAAAATCTATGCAACTTTCTGCTAATACAGTGATGAGACGTGTAGAAGTAATGAGCAATGATATTTTTTTACAGTTAAGAACCGACTTAGATAACTGTGTTTATTTTTCATTTCAACTGGATGAATCAACAGATGTCGTTGACACTGCCCAGATGGCCGTGTTCGTCGGGATGGTTTTTAGTGATTTTACGATTAAAAAAGATCTTTTGAAGTTCATTCCACTGAAAGGACACACTACTGGACAGGAGTTGTTTTCTCATTTAAAAAATATTATTTCTTCCGAGAAAACTCCAATATCGAAAATGGTAGGCTTGACAACCCATGGCGCTCCAGCTATGGTGGGTTGTGATAAGGGTCTGGTGGCGTTATGTCGTAAAGATGAAACTTTTCCGCAATTTCTCTGTTACCACTGCATTATCCATCAGTAAGCATTATGTGGAAATTTCCTGAAACTCAACAACGTTATGAAACTGGTGGTAAAAATTGTGAACAAGATTAGGAGCTCAAGCGTTACAAAGAAGATTATTTAGAACCTTGGCCGATGAAGTTGACTGTCAATACGGGGACCTACTCCTTCACTCTGAAGTCCGATAGTTAAGTAGAGGACGGGTGCTGAAACGTTTTAATGGTATCCTATCTGGCATAGTTCAATTTTTCAAACAACGCTATGAACCGACTCCGGAACTAGAAAATTCAATCTGGATTAGAGATTTTGGTTTTCTCGTGGATATTACAGAGAAATTAAACGAACTTAATTTGCAGCTTCAGGGGAGAGAAAGAACTAGCGGAAATGATTTTTGATATAAAAGCATTTATCAAAAAGCTGGAGTTTTGGGAACAAAACCTAATTAACAGCGATTTCAAGCATTTTCCTATTCTTTCAGAAAAAATATCTCAAAATCCATTAGAACCCTATGACAACAAATATCATGTATAAATAATTTCTACCCTAAAGAGTAACTTCAAAAATCGTTTTAAGGATTTCAATGAAATGGCTTTAGTAGCGCAGTTTGTTGTTTCACCCTTTATGGAAATTGATATCCACCAGCAGTTTGCAGCTTGTGTTATGCAGAACTTTGGCGACGACATCGCTGCAACAGAAATGGAAGTCATTGAGTTTAAAATGATTTCGCCTTAAAATCGTTAGTCTCAAGTACTGAATATATCTGGCCTATTGTAAGTAAAGACAAATATTCAGTTCTATGCCGTGTTGCCTTGAAAGTGAAAGCATTATTCAGTTCAACCTATTTGCGTGAATCTTCTTTTTCTAATATAAAGTTTATTAAGAACAAATATCGCAATCGACTTACAGATGAACATTTGGATAATTGTATTCGAATGGCTGCATCAAATTATACTGAAAACATTAAAAAAATTATCGATGAGTCTGAGTGTCAGCCTTCTCATTGAACGTGCTTTTTATTTTTTAATGTTTATGTTTATGATAGTGCGTTACTTTTTTGTTGTTATTATTAACTATTTTTAAATCATACGTGACATGCCGTTGTGGCTGGATAAAAGTTTGTGTTTATTTTTCAAATACCTTCGTTTGATAGGTAGGAATGTAGCTATGAACAAGTACGGACTGGTAATATTAGTTACTTTGTTATTAGTTTATTATTAGTACCTATGTATTATGTATTACCAGTTAAACAGTAAAATAAAAACATATAATGATAGATTAACTGTGGATTATTTCATTTACGTTGCGTTACGTGGCTTCCGTGTGGGTAGCTCGCTGTTTATTCCAAAATTAACAAAGTAGCTCAACACATTGAAGAGGTTGGCGACCACTGCCCTATAGTTTCTACATTCCAATTTATCGCCCTTTTTGTGTAGCGGGCAAACGATCCCAATACAGCCCTCTTCTGGGATTTGTTCCTCATTCCAGGCTCTCAGTATGATTTTATATATATGATTAGTCAGAGTAGCACCTCTACATTTAATAAGTTCCGAGGGTATACATCACTTCCTGGAGATTTATTATTTTTTAGGTGTTTTATTGCATCCCGTTTTTTTTACACACCATGTTTATTAAAAAGAAAAAAATTAATTTATGTTAATGTACATTGTCACATTATATATACCACTGAATATAAAAAATGATTCTGAAGACTTAAAATATATTACATATATAATGGATTTTAGAACTTCGTCCATTTAAATACTAACTCATGCGTTAAATTGCTTTTAAATGCATTTATCTAAAATTACACATATTTAAACAATTTTTTATGTATTAGTAACTAACAGAATGCAGCGACTGACTGACATAGAAATCCTTAAATGGATATTTAAAATTGGTGGATATTTTGGTGTTCTACCAATGGATCTGAATATAAGATCTCATATCATCAAAGCATTCATGATATCTTCTAGTATTGTAATGTTTCACTGTCAATACGTACAAACGTACCAAGTAATGAATCAAATGGTACTCTGGTGGTATATTTCTATACAACTACCATTACTATTGTTTCATTGTTCTTGTTTGTTTGAAGTTCTTAGAGTGAAAGATCTTTGGAAAAATCTTCGACAAATCGTAAACCAGCTGGAAACCAGATACGACAAAGTATATATAGCGCCCAGGAAGTTGTTTTTTAAAATATTTTTATTATTTTTGATAGCAACATCAGCTCATACTAAAATTGATGATATTAGCTACAGATCTATCGCTGGTTACTTCATCTATCTGATTGTGTCTTGTGAGTTATTTATTATTTCCTTAACCATTTGGCACGTGTCAAATATCGTCTGTGCCAGGTATGATTTGTTATCCAGTTCAATGAAAATGTGGCCTTCGATAAAACCTCTGCAACTTTGTTATAATCTCGAAACATTTGGTGAATATTTGGTTTACTTAAATAAAATTTCGCTTAAACTAAACCAAGTTGCAGGAAAAATGATTTTTGCAATTTTTTTGAATACATTTTTTCATGTTGGATGTTTGTTTTATTATTTACTATGCCTATTATATTTAGAAGAATCCCAGGCGCCGATAGACGTTTTAACCTATCTTTTATCTATGTCAATTAAGTTTTTGGTGAGTAAGGAATAATTTTTAACCCAAGCATGCATGAATTATTGCAAACATGAAATAAAAAATGTTTTTATGTATTGTGATTTTCATTAAGGCATACGAAAGGTATTAGTACATTTAAAATAACTGTTTATTTCTGTATATAGAGGTTTTTTTTTGAGAGTTCGGCCCTGATAGCGATCAAATCTACACCACGTTATCAGCTGTCCCGAAATATAGTCATTTTAAATTATAAAAACAAATCATAATTTAATATTTTATACCTCTACTACAAATTTAAGTGCATTAGTTAGTGCTGACAATATTATCTCAAGTGAGTAGCACTTCTTTTCGTATTATTTTTGTAACAAGAACAAAATAACCTTTAAATATTACCTACGTAAAGAGATAACAAAAATTCCAGTTGGGTCTTGACCAGTTTTTTGGACCGGCCACAGGACCAGCTCAACTTCTGATCAAGAAAATTAATCAAATGACTTCATACACCAATAATACTACACACAACTCCACTAAACACAGTTACTCAGATGTCGTAAATTATTTTAAACATCCAACAAAACAACAAGCAATAATCATTTCTAGCATTGAAGGTACAAAAATCCATGATTACGTCGTAGCTGTTGGATCACTAGTCTTGGATCACTAGCTTGGTCATCAAGAATCAGAATGCGCTCACATTTCAAACCAAACTAATTCAACTAACCTCTTAGATTCAAGCCAAACCACATCATTATTATCTAAACCTCATGAACCTAATGATACTCCTTCAACTCACTTCTCAGATTCAACTCCAACCACATCGTCATTATCTAAACCTAATGAACCTAATGATAAAATATATCAATCTACGGAAACCGACCTCATCCAAAACCTATCTAAAGGTAATCCAAACACTTCGTCTTCTTCTTCCAAAACAACATCACCAGCTGTAAATAATACGGAAAATACTACGGAAATCGACCTCATCCAAAACATGTCTAAAGATTATTAAAACACTTCGTCTTCTTCTTCCAAAACAACAGCACCAGCTGTAAATAACACTGAAAATACTATGACACCAGAAACACCAATAACCTTAAATAATGCAGTCAATTCTAAACAGCTTAAAAAACATAACATATCATCTCCTAAAATTAACGAAGACAACCCAGAAACCGACTAACTGTTGGAGTTCCTTGATGACTAGGCGTTAGAGTCACAGTTTGTTCTACTGAACGACCTCTTTTTCTTGGTAGTGACTTTCCCGATTTACATAAATGCTCAGAAACGGCTTGTTTGAAATCAAATAATGGCATATAGCAATTTTGTTCATTTTTCTCACAACGCATAGATCCAACATATGAAAAAAAATTCATATATATCATTTTCTTGAGCTCACATCAGCTGATTATAAACTTCAACAGCTTGAGGGCATGAAATCACTTTGTACGTTTTTTCTTTTCGGAAGTACCTACGTTTTGTGGTTCTAGGTTCACTACCAACGTAAGTTGATAACATATTTACTGGTTTATTATCGAACCAAGTTATTAGACTTATGTTTACGTTTTCAACAAGGGCCTATAATGAAACCACGTTCTTTTCTCTTTACTTCTTTTTCGAATGGGATTCCTGAATTTGGAACACGGTTTAATAGAACCGTACCCAAAGGCACCGATCCATCTGTAATTTTGGACTATTAAATCAGTTATCGAAAAATATTTTATGATTAACGTTCTTCGCCACTGTCTTTGTCAGTCTAGTGACAACATTTTCATTAATTCCTATACCAGGCGCTACATTTGGAAAAGTATTGATTTATTCAGCAGCAAAAATATTAAAGTCATAACTAAAACCTGATACACCACTAAGTGCTTGATTTTTGTATCCTTACTTGTGAGGTTTTGCCGGATTATATTGTTTGAGGTGATGCCGGCATTTCGTAGGGATAATTTGTTCGTCAACAGCTAGATGTTCCTCTTTGGGAACCAGTAAAAGGCGCTGTTTATATTTGTCTAATATTAGTCGAATTTTAAAAAGTTTATCATGGCCTGGATTACCAACAGGAACGGAGTTACTATTATCATTAAAATGAAGGTGTTTCTTTATAATTTCTCATCTATTGCAGGTCATAGATTCAAATAATTGTGGTTGAACTACAGTTGCATTCCAATATAGTCTCGAATACTTACTCGGAAATGCTGATCAGGAAAGCTATTGATGGTTTAAGAGAAGGTATAAACATCAATGGTGAAATTGGCGAGAGCTGTCTTCAATCTAGAAATCTCTAAACATCCAAACGATTAGAAGCCTTTGAGATATGGTGCTACCGCCGCATGCTCAGAATTTCCTGTATCCATCATTTACAAACAACACCGTGAGTCAACGTATGAAGAAAGATCTGGAAATTATGCGTATGTGAACATCAGAAAGATACTTAGGGCATGTAATACGCAATGAGAAGTATCAACTAATTCAATTAATTTTACAAGGCAAGATAGAAGGCAAAAGATCTCAAGGGCGCAGAAGGACATCTTGGTTGAAGAACATCAGACAGTGGGCAGGAATGACGACCATACATCTGTTTAGAGCAGCTGTCAACAAAGTTGTATAGACCAACGTGATTGTCAACATCCACAGAGGATAGGCACCAAAAGAAGAAGATAGTCTCGATGATGATAATTTCACCAATGATATTAATATTACAGTTCCTATGAATTGCTTCATTTCGTTTTCGGTAATATTGGCAGGTTTGTTTTTGTTATTCTGCAGAGCTTTTATGTTTAATTGTTCAACAATCATGGAAATTAATTCTTTTGGACACAAAAAAATCAAGAAAAAATCTGCAGGAGTTTCTAACTCAAGGATACATTCTGGTAGCTGTAAAAGGCCTTTAAATGCATAATAACTTTTTTTAAAATACTTTAAATGTCTTGATTTCTTTAAAATTTTTTCAGGTTTCTTTTTTTGTTGTTGACAATTTTATTTTTACCAGAGCATTTAGGTTTATTTTGATCCAAATTCCTTTGTTCATTACAATCCCAGTCCCACAAACTAAGTTTGTCTAAAAGAAAATAAAGTATTTATTTTTTATAAAGAAATGGGAGCTAGCCACCTAAAGAGGTCAGATGACTATTAAGTTACATGGGTAACTGAAGTAATAAACACTAGCGGACCAACTCGACATCGAGTTTTTTAAATGAAATTTTTATTTTGCGAGAAAAATTAAGAGATCAATACAAACAATATAAGCAAGAAGCATAAGATTCATCAATAATAATGCAAGTAAAATAAAAAAGTGATTATGGAAGTCGACCTCAAAACCGGAATGCAATTTTTAGTTCATCAAATGTCGACATGGATATCATTTAGCAGTTAATTTTGCATGCTGATCACGAATCCGGTGTCAGATGTGCTCTATTTTGACGTTTTATGCGCGTTTTGGGTCACTTCCGGTGTCGGATCGCAACCGGAAGTACATATTTAGATTTGTCTCGACGAGACCTTTCGATCCATATATACAATGTGGGGTCTAAAACTTAAAGTAAATTTTAACTTCCTGTCATCTCAAAACCGGAAGTGAATTTTTGTACCAAAAGTATATCTTGACAATCTCATACGTAATACTAATAATATTCCGAAAAAATATTTTAATTATCTAATATGGTTTTTGAGTAAAGTGGTGGACAAGAAAAGGGCTTAGCGTTTTAGTATATAAGATTGTAAATATAAAGACACTATAGTAGAAACCCTCAATTCAGAAGAGTGATATCATAGTTTAAACGCGGAATATCCTCAAATTTAAATGTACACAGCGGCCCTCGAAAACTGCCTGTTTTCTCGATTGCAATTTGCGTCTCCTCATAAGAAATTACAGAATATATAAAGTAGTATATTTATTTGTGCTTCTCTATAGAAAAACTGACCAGGAGTTGTCGTACAGTGTAGCCAAATCTTGTTCACAAGTAGTAATTATGGTCATACAAAACCTGTATTCTTCCACGCAGCGATTATTACCGTCATAAAAATACAAAAAAACATGATTTTTTCAATAGTAAAAATGAAGCACAAAATTGTAATGAAATAAATTTTATTTATATGTTCCGTTTCGTTACATATTTAAATTTATAAAATAAAAATCGATATTTTAAAACATTATTTTTCAATCGTTTGGCAACGTTGGAATTAGCGAGGAAATTCCGTTTTACAATTCGGACGCAGACATGCCATAAAAAACTAGTTTTTATTATTTTTTCGCAGGAGGAATGGTTCTTTTACATGGGCGTTTCTATGGGTAATGTATTTTGTGAGTATATTTTATGTGATAAGTTGGTAAACTTATTGTTGTCAATACTGTTTTAACAATAATGTATTGTAGTATTGATAAAACGTGTTATTGATAAAGAGTGTTATAGTTTGTCGTTTTATAGTAAATTTTTAGTTATATTCTTATACAGAATTGTTGAAATTATTGTATATATAGTATATACACAGATTATTGAAATACAATGGACGAAAAACCGAATTGTTCCAAGAGAAGACAGCAAAATTCTGATGTTGATTCCAAAAATGAAAAGCCGCAAAAGAGACGGAAAATGTTAACGTCCGAGGGAAGGTAATGAATTGGATACGAAACGTTTATGAAAGAATTGTTGGCAGAAAAATGGCATTAAATGTTAGCCAAGCGATCGACATTTGTAGCAGTTTAACAAAAGTATCCGTTAGCTGTTGTATTTATCGTGTACTTAAAAATACATCGGAAAATAAAAAGCAAGAAAAAGGTAAAACTAGAGGTAGAAAAAGCATTGTTTTCGATGACGAGACAAGGAATATTATACGTCGAAAAATTCATTCATTTTATTTTCGAAGTGAAATTCCAACACTGAAAAAAATTTCTCAAGAGCTCAAAAACGATGACTCTTTACCCAAGATATCTCATAGGGTCTTAATCAGAACCATGCGCGAAATGAACTTTCGATATGTAAAACGCAACAGAAAAAGTATGCTATTACAAAAAAATGAAATTATTTTGTGGAGAAGAAAATATTTAGAAGAAATACGAAAAATTCGCAGCACTGGATGCAAAATATATTATTTGGATGAAACCTGGATTAACGAAGGTCATACAGTTGGAAAAGTTTGGTAACATTTAAATGTCAAAAGTAAACGCGAAGCATTTATAGAAGGCTGGTCTACAGGATTAAAAGCTCCATCAGGAAAGGGACGGCGTTTAATTATTATCACCCATATAGGAAGTGATACAGGGTTCTTTGATGATGGTTTGCTTCAATTTAAGTCAAAAAAAAAACAGGTGATTATCATAAACAAATGACTTCCGAAGTATTTGAGCGCTGGTTTAAGAGAATCTTACCAAAATTGGAATCTGGGTCTGTGGTTGTTATGGACAATGCGCCATATCATAGCCGCAGACTAGAACAATTACCGACGACGGCATAGCGGAAAGGAAGAATTCAAGAATGGCTTACAGAAAAGGGGATTGCATACGAAGAATCAATGCTCAAAATTTAACTACTTGACATTGTACGGTTAAGGAAAAGTGAATATCTTAAATATGTTGTGGATGAAACTGCAAAAGATTATGGTGTCAAAGTTCTACGTCTACCACCTTATCATTGCGAACTTAAAATCATTGAACTTATCTGGGCGCAAGTGAAAGGAAAAGTAGCACGCAATAACAAAACGCTCAAATTAAACGAAGTTAAGGAACTTTTGATTCAAGCAGTCCTCCATGTAACTCCAGAGAAATGAGCTAAATGTATAGGCCACATAATTAAAGAAGAATATCGTATGTGGGAACTTGACACTCATGTCAAAGTTTTACTAGAGCCAATTATAATTACACCAGGTGAAGATAATGACAGCGATAGCAGCACTGCATCTTCAGATTTAGACAGCGAATAATATTTTCTAATAGTTTAGTAAGCATCAGCATAAAAAAACCAAAAAAAAAACGAGAAGAACATAGTAAGTGTGTATAGTGTTTGTGTTTAAATAGAATAGTACAATGTTTTGTTACATCAAAAATTATTTTTATTTTGTTTTTATAGAATTTTATTTTATTTTATAGGATTTTATTTTGTTTTGTTTTATACTGTTTAAGTGTTTTGTTTATTTTATTTAATGGGACAATATGACTCTTGGCGAACACCCATTTAAAAAGTGACGCGCCACAAGACATACCTCTCGGGTGGTGGGGAAACTGTCTTAAAATTTGTTTTAAAAAAATTTCATTGTGTAACTCTTTAAGGACGGGTCACGTCAAAAGACGTTTTAGCTTAACTTCCGCGACAGCCTGGTGGCATCAGTAAGCTTTCTGCAAAATTACTTGTTTTTTATAGCTTTTTGTTTGTGTCATTCTGTATTTTTAGGAGACTGTATGGAATAAGCCACAAAATATTTATTTATAGGTTTAATTTACTGATTTTTTGATCTCTATATAAAGACATCGTTTTCAAATATACAAGTGATAGTAATATTTATTTTTCTATGGCTTTTTGCTTGCCGTTCTGTATATTTAGAAATAATGGTGGGAATAAGTAACAATATATTTAATTGAAATGTTTAATTTACTGACGTTTCGATGTCTATATAAAGAGATCGTTACAAATGATAGCAATATTTATTTTTCTGTGGCTTTTTGCTTGTGGCATTCCGTATTTTTAGGGAGAATATTGGAAATAAGCCACAATACATCTATTTACATGTTTATTTTACTGACGTTTCGATCTCTAGTACAGAGACCGTTTTTAAAGTTAAGAAAAAAAAAAAAGAAAATAATATAAGAATATATAAATATATAATAATAAACAAATAAAATAAATATAACTATAATTTATATCTTTGAAAACGGTCTTTGGATATAGAGATGGAAACTTCAGTAAAAACCTGCAGATAAATATATTGTGGCCTATTTTGAACAATAATATTTAAACAATATAATATAATTAACGTTGAAATAAAAGTAAGTGTACGCCACTGGATTTTCATACGTCTTTCCCCACTTCTACGCCTTCAAACGATGACTCACTCTCCCAAATAGTGAAATTAGAGTATAGGTCGATGATAATGGATTACATTTTTTAAGCGAACGCACAAATTCCCGCTCGGACAAGGATTTGATCCACTGAGTGGCAACATGCAACTTATTTTAGCTAACTAGTTCAAATTATTTTATAGACGTTTTTCACTGATGATGATCCGATATAATTGAAAAAGTTCTAAAAATTTATAAATCAATTTTTGATCATTTTTAATACATTTTATACCATTTTACACAAAAATTTTTTACTTCATAGTGAGCTTTTCATATAAATATTACTTTATTTTAGGTTTTTTCTGTCATCATCATCCTCTCCTGCGACAGAGTCCAAAAGAGAGCCAACGATCTGGTCCAGACATGCGTCTACACTCACGCCTCCACTAACGATCAAAATGCCCTAGTCCTGGCCAACTTAGCCATGGACCTGGTACCCAAGTTTACAGCTGCAGGATTTTTTGAAATCAATCAGGGCCTACTGCCAACGTTTTTCTCTACTTTGTCAACCTATCTTATTATTATATTGCAATTTAAAGCTTCTGTGGAAGAGGTTTAAGATGTGATTATCTGTATTTTGGGCACACAAGTTTTTAGCAATGTTGTTTCGATTTTGTATTGTACTTTAAAAATATAAGAAATGTAAACTACATACATGTAAATTATACTATAAAAATTATCTAAATTAATAAATTTTGTGTGTAATTTATAGAAGTTAAACAATCTAATAAATATATAATATAGTAGCACTCTTTGATGAGAATAATAAATGTCAGTTCAGAAATGAACAGTATATAAATATTTACTTTACTTTACTTAATCAGTAGACCCATTTGTACCTTTCGGTGTTGGGCCGTTTAAAATACAATTCATTACATTACACTATTTGACAGTCTTCTGAGGTGTCCTAGCTCTTAACGAACTTTCTCCATTCCTTCCTATTGGATGCTACCTGTGTTGCTTCCTGCCAAGTCTTACCCTTACTCTGTAGTATCTGCGAGATGTCACTGTTCCATTCTTTAATGGGTCTTCCTCTTCTGTTCTTCCCTATTGGTTTGGCGTCCCACACTCTTTTAACTTGTCTATTATTGTCCATTCGGGTTAGATGTCCGAACCATGCCAATTTTTTCTCTTTGATTGACTCGAGTATCGGTTTGATTTTGAGTCTTTCTCTTATTTCTTCATTTCTGATTCTATCAGTTCTTTTTACTCCTATCGTTCTTCTGAGGAATTTCATCTCTGCTGCCTGAATTCTGCTCTGATGTCTTTTGTTTAATATCCAATTTTCTGCTCCATATGTCACGGTAGGTCTATATATTGTTTTGTCATCTTGGTCATCTTGGTCTTTGTCATCTTGGTCTTTGTTGATATTTCTTTGTTATTAAGGAATCCTCTATTTAGTGCTTGGGATAGTTTTCCTGTGTTTTCCATTCTGTTGTTAAGATCATCCCCGATGTCTCCTTTGTTGTTGATTACTGTTCCTAAGTATTTGTATGAATTTGTCTGTATTATTTTTTGTTGGTCTATCATTACTTCTATTTGATCTTCCGTCCCTTGTTTCCTTGATATTTTTATTATTTGAGTCTTCTCTTTGTTTACGTTTAAGTTGTATTTGCTTGCTTCTAGGTTCCATTTCTCTAAGTTGTATTTCAGTTTTTCTGCAGTTTCCGCAATTAATACTATGTCGTCTGCAAATATACACATCTCAGCATTTATCATTTGCATTCTGTTCCAACCGATGCAGTATTTCTTGAATGTTTTCTTACATTCTTTCACTATCTCATCTATTACATTTATGAATAGTACTGGGCTGAGACTTCCCCCTTGTCTAACTCCTTGGGTTGTTTCAAATGGTTCTGACTGTATATTTAACATTCTTACTGTATTTGTTGTTTTGATGTATATACTCTTTGTTGCTTTTATCAGTTCTTCACTTACTTGTTTCTTCTTTAGGCTTTCCCATATATCTTTTCTTTTGACTGAGTCGAATGCTTTTTCCATGTCTATAAAGCTCAGATGTATTTCTTTATTTTTCTTTAAGGCTTTTTCTATTACTTGTTGCATGGTGAATATATGGTCTTGTGTGTTGTGTCCTTTCCTGAATCCACTTTGTACATCCTCTAATTTATGTTCTATTTCTTTTCTAATTTTCCTTTCTATTATGGTTTCGTACACTTTTGCTGCTACACATAGTAGTGATATACCTCTATAGTTCCTACAGTCTCTTGTGTTTCCTTTCTTGTATATAGGTATAATTACTGCATTGGTCCATTCTCTGGGTATTACTTTTCTCTTCCATATTAGGTTATATATGTATAACAATTTTTCTTTTGCTTTTACTCCTATATATTTCATCATTTCTGGTGCTACTTCATCGCTTCCTGGTGCTTTTCCAATCTTTATCTTTCTTATTGCTTCTTCCAGTTCTTCTTTTTCTATAGTTTCTGTATTTTCCGTGTTTCTCATGGATACTCTCCTGTTGTGGCTTTCCTTCTCCATTGTATTCGCTTGATTACCATTCAGTATCAGCTGAAAATGTTCCCTCCATCTTTCCATTATTGTCTTATCGTCGTTTATTATTGTTCCTTCCTTGTTCATTATTTGTTTCAGTTTCGTTTCTTTGTTACTTCTTAGGTTTTTCAGTGTTCTGTAAAATAATTTTACGTTTTCTGTGCTGTTTTCTTCCATTTTTTCCCCGAATTTTTCCCTACTTTTCTTTTTCTCTTTCTTAACTATCTCTTTAACTTTTGTTCTTTGTCTCTTATAATTTTCATATTTTTGTTGTGTTTTGTCTTGGATGTATTCTTTCCATAATTTCTTCTTTTCTTTTATTTCCCTTTTCACTTCATCGTTCCACCAAGATGTTCGTTTTCCTCTGTTGTTATTTCTTGTGGTTCCACATATTGATTTAGCTGTTTTTATCATCGCATTTTTAAATTTTCCCCATTCTTCTTCTATTGTTTCTGTTATTTCATGTTCATTATCCATCTCTTTCTCTAGTCCTTCTGAGTATCTTATTCTCGTTGTTTCTTCCCTTAGTTTATAAATTTTTATTATTTCTTTGTGTCTTCTGTTTATGTTCTCATTTCTTTTTATATATAAATAATAATACTTACAAATCTGTAAGTAAGTGTTTGATGTTAACAAAGTGTTTAGTAGGATAGCAGTTCTTACCACGGCCATTTTCAGTGTCATGTTTCTTTCTAATACATATATGTAGTAGATAGAGACGTATACGTTTGTATGTTGTATTTTGCAAATATATTGATATGTCAGAAACCATATTGGCGTACAGATGTTTTATTAGTTGACATTTATCCACACCCAATTCCTAACCAATTAAATCTACAAGAATTCGAATAAAAAACTGTCTTTCCGTGAGCGAAGAATCACAAAATGACCATCAATATGACCATCAATATTATAAGATTATTACTACTTAAATTTCATAAGGTATTTGTGTAGACTACAATTTAAAATCTGTCTTTCATTAGGAAGTAATATATTTGATTTCGCACTAATCTCGCAATGCAATCTTCTGATTGTTAAATAAGATATTAAATATAGAATGGAAAAAACCAGCAAAACAGCAGGAACAACGGAAAATACAGGTGTAAGTACAGAAAATACGACAAGAACAGCAAGACAACAAAGAGCAACGGAAAATACTAGTATCATAAATGATGGTTCCGTCACATTATACAGTGTGTAAAAGCCAAATAGAATAAATTCATTATTTAGGTTACTTTACATATTTATAAAAAATCCCGAAACACGTTAAATTTAAATTATAACTTGACATTCTTTAACGTAAAAATGCAACCCCTACCTTCAACCCCCTTAGAATGACAGGTACAACCCCCAATTTTTAAAATAGGAAGTATAGGCTTGTGATATATCGTTTGAAAGGTCTTTTCATTCTCCATTCAAAAATGTTGTCGCTTTCAAGTTTATTAAGATTAATTAAGATAAAATAAATTAAAATCATGTGATTACCGAAATTCACTAAAATATACTCAAAACTTATTTCCCGTTTAAGTCTTGATAATGAGAAAGTGAACAAAAACCATAGCAATGTGGTTTTTAGATGGTATCCATTAAAAAACTTTAAAGAATTTCCGTGGCAATGTTATTTTAACACGCATTAGTAAATTGTTTTATTTAAGTTGTCAGTATTTTAATTTAAGTAAAAAGTTCATTCAATTCAATTCTGAAAAATGGTTAGATTAACGGAAATGCATAAAATAACAGTTTTACAAATGATTGGTTACGGAGATAACACCCGAACACAACAGGAAGTAACTCGCCTATTTCATGAGAAATTTCCTAATTTACCGCCTATATCCCAAGGAACAATGAGTAAAATAGAGAAGCAGTTTCGCGAGTTTGGTCATGTAAGGCAGATAAAAAAAGCAGCTGCCAATGCACTGAGTGATAAACTCAAATTAGATGTGTTGCTTGAGTTTCAGGAAAATCCACATACATCGAGTAGACAGGCATCCACTACATTCAATGCTAGCCATACATCGATAGTAAACATATTAAAAGAAAATAAATTGCATCCCTATAGGATGATACCTACTCAGGAGCTCATGAAAGACGATTTTGATAGGAGAACTTTTTTTTGTGAGCAAATGATGGACATGTTGGATAACAATATTATTCAATTAGAAGACATTTTGTTTTCTGATGAGTGTACTTTTTCACTTAACGGTCATGCTAATCGGCAAAATTGTCGCTACTGGGCCACGGAAAATCCTTACTGGATGAGAGAAGAACACACTCAATACCCTCAAAAGATTAATGTTTGGACAGGGATTGTAGGAAACAATATTATTGGTCCCTTTTTCATTGAGGGCAACTTGAATGGCAACAATTATTTGGCACTACTTCAAAATGATGTCATTCCAACGTTGGCAAATTTATATCCTGATCCAGGAAACCCTCAAGTTCCAGCGAATACGATATGGTGTCAGCAGGATGGAGCACCACCACATTACCAACTTAATGTCCGGCAGTACCTCGATACAATATTTCCCAATCGGTGGATAGGGAGGCGAGGATCGATTGAATGGCCAGCGCGATCACCTGATCTTACATTATTAGATTTCTTTTTATGGGGATATATGAAGAGCCATGTGTACAAAACTAAACTTTCTGATTTAAATGACTTAAAAGAACGAATAACGCTTGCGATTAGGTCGATCACGCCTGTTATGTTAAATAATGTTAGAAGACAGTTTTATTTGAGATTAGGATGTTGCCTAGACGTTCGCGGTGAACATTTTAAACATCTACTTCATTAACATTCATAGTTCTTTTTCGTGTTCTACATTTTATTACGTTTTGCATTACATTTTAGTTTTTGATTGTATTGTAGCGAATTTCGGTAACCACATGATTTCAATTTATTTTATCTTAATCTTAATAAACTTGAAAACGACAACATTTTTGAATGGAGAATGGAAAGACCTTCCAAACGATATATCACAAGCCTATACTTCCTATTTTAAAAATTGGGGGTTGTACCTGTCATTCTAAGGGGGTTGAAGGTAGGGGTTGCATTTTTACGTTAAAGAATGTTAAGTTATAATTTAAATTTGACATGTTTCGGGATTTTTTATAAATATGTACAGTAACCTAAATAATGAATTTATTCCATTTGGCTTTTACACACTGTATATAACATCGTGCGAAAATGAGACGCCAGATCTTTACATTGAAAAATTAAAAACGGTTTTACCGAAATTGAATGTGACTAGTACAGTTCAAATGGAATATGGCTTGATAATAAATTTACAAAATGATACGTTTCTTCAAAAAGTATTGCGAATGGATTTAGCAAAAATATTTGGAGGTCCTGTACAGGCAGTATCTTTATATTCTGGCCAGTACAAAAAAATTGTGAGATTTAAGGAAATTCCTTGGTGCATCCGAAATGAAGAAATTGAAAATTGTTTGAAAAGACAAGGTGTATCGTACTCTAAGTTGACGAGGAAAAAATCTACGTTGTACGTCGAGGTAAGCGCTATGGCAAAATTAACAAAAATTTGGAAAAGCCATGAAATAACTACCGATACAAAAATGAGACTAGTAAGAAGTCTAGTTTTTCCAGTTTTTACTTATGCATCGAAATGCTGGACCCTTACTGAGAAAGACAAAAAGAACATAGATGTATTTGAGATGTACTGCTGGAGACGAATGCTGAGAATACCATGGGTGGCCCGAAGAACAAATGAATCCATACTGGACCAGCTAAACATAAAGAAAAGACTAAGAACACAAATATCAGAACAAATAATAAGCTATTTTGGACATGTGCTTCGAAGAAATGGTCTTAAAAAACTTACCATCCAGGGAAAAGTAGAAGGCAAAAGAAATAGAGGTAGATCTCCCACACGATACACGGACCATATTGTTGCTACCATTGGCGCTCCATTGTCAGAATATGCTAGAAATGGAGGAACATTGGGAAATTTAGCTAATAGCTTCATGATATCACGATACCTGCATCAGGTTAACGACTAAGAAGAAGAAGACGTTGAGGTATCGGATTTTACAAATTACCAAAGACTACGAGAAGAGGGAATAAACTTCTATGATTCTGTGTTCCTTCGATCTTTTAAAAATGGAGGACTAAATGAGGAGATTTACTGCAACAATAGAATGGAAACTTTTACAGGCATTGATTATATTCCAGCAATGAAAATATTCCTAAGAGTTAACACAACACGGAATCGTTACCGATAAACACGAGCTCTATTGTGAAGATAAAGCTTTCATTAGAGCTAACATTAAGCTAACATTAAATAAACTTTACTTTGCACTTAATACTACAACAAACTTTGATCGTGGAGTTAATAATATTCCTGGAGAAACTGTCAGACAATGCTAAATGTATTCTAAAAGTGTTTAACCTAATATGGTTAAGAAACATCTTGTAAATCGCCTGACCCAACTCAATAAATATGCCTATTGTTAAACCTAGCACTACTTCTACGAAATACGGCTTCCACGAAACATAAAAAGAAATATGGAGAATGATGAGAGGATAAAGAAAAGAGATCAACAAACTAAAAAAAAAACGAAACACATTCAGAAGGAAACATGGGTAGACTACTGTTGATCCCTATTTGCTAAAAGTGACGATAATGAACCACCAACACCAAAGGTGACGACAAACGAAGAAATAAATATTGAGGGGGAAGATGAAAAGAAAGAAAGCATTTAGAAAAAAAATAGAAAATCACTAGAAGTGGACAGAATACCGAACGAACTCCTAAAGTAAGGAGGACCAGATCTGACGTAAACAACTATTCGAACTAATCTAAAAAATAATAGAACAAAACAGAATTCCTCAAGAATGGAGATCAAGTATCCTAATACCGTTCTTTAAAAAGAAAGACAAATCGGACCCGGCAAATAACAGAGGAATTAATTTATTAAACACAATACTAAAATTAACAACCAAATTAATAACAAATAAACTGAATAAAATTATAACACTAGCAGAAGAACTGCAAGTTTTATGTCGGGAAGATCATGCACCGACGCTACATTTATAATGAAGCAAGTGTGTGGCCATAATGGTAAGCAAGGAAATAGATAAATCCGTACTTGGTTTCACCCCACTTTCGAATCGCATTATAATGCTACAAATTAACACCAATTCAATGCCAAAGTGGGCAGAGGAAGTGTGGAGAGTTGTGTTGGAATGTATGGAACGGGAGAGAGAAATGAGCCTGGTGAAAGACTCATTCAGATGTGCCAAACAGAAGAACTGGTAGTTATGAATACAATGTTTAAATTACCAAATGCCGACTCTACACGTGGAAAGCTCCTGGAGACAACAAAGAGAATTAAAAGGAATCAGATAGATTACATATTGATAAGGAACAGGTACAAGAACTCTATTACAGTAGTAAAGACTTACCCTGGAGCAGATGTAAACTCGGACCACAACCCAGTAGTAGCAAATATGAATGTAAGATTGAGAAAACCATTAATGACAAGATCTAGACCACAAATATACATTAATAAACTAAGAGAACCAAATACATACCAAGAAACTCGAAATAAAATAAATCAGAGTATCCAAGAAATAAAACAATAAAATAAGAATACTACAGATATTGAAACAAAATGGAAGAATATAAAGAACACAATAGAGACTATGGGAATGAAAACATTAACATTTACAAAAGCTGACAATCAAGAATGGATGACACAAGAAATTCTCGAAAAGATGGACGAAAGAAGAATACATAAGAAAAATAAAATTAAGTATCAAGAAATTAATAAACAAATAAAACAGAAAATAAAACAAGCTAAGGAAACATGGATGTCCAATAAATGTCAAGAAATTGAGGAAAGAAATGGTTTTAGGAAATCGTAACAAACCAATCGGGATATTAACAAATGCAGATGGTACCACTATAACTGAAACGCAAGACAAATTACGTAGATGGAAAGAATACATTGAACACCTATTTTATGACCAAAAAGTAGAACAATTAGAAGTTGACGGAGAAATCACGGGACCAGAAATAATGAAAGAGGAAGTTATTTATGCCATAAAACACACAAAAGGTAGAAAAGCTCTAGGATCCGATAATATACCAATTGAACTATTGAAGATAATTGATGAAGATAATATTGGTGTCTTGGTAGACCTTTTTAACTCCATATACAAGTTAACGAGCAGATTGAATTTACTAACTAAATATTAAAAGAAAGTATTAAAGAAACTACTACTCATAATCTCATTAATTTAGAATCTAAAATATTTCTTGAATCGTGGGAGAAGAATCTGGAAACTGTTACAGTGTTCATAGATATAACAAACTTATTTGATACAGCATGGTGTTGGGATATATTCAAATCTTTGCGTACATAGAATATTAGAGATCATATTAATTTTATTTAAAATTTTCTTAAACAACGAAATTCTAATGCCAAACACTGCATATATTCAAGAGATATTAAGCAAATACCCTTCATAATTTGTAATAAATGCAACGGTATTTTAAATAACAATGAATAATGTAATAACAACAAACTCTAGTTTGCATCTTGGTAGAATATGTACAGATGATCCAGTGTTAGTACCTTCAGGCAAAAATTTCTTTATAGTTTAGGGTCACTTAAAAACTGCAATTCACGAACTCTACTTAATACACGTGACTGGATTGACGCCATGGCATGTAGATGCTACTATCACTATGCTATTATCCATCCACTTTACTAATTATTTCATCTCCTCTTTTGGTCTCGAAATTATGATTTTGTTAGGTAACTCACAACTTGTAGGAATTCTTTTTTCTCTCATAGTTTCCGTATCATCATCTCTTTTGTGTCAAGCAAAATAGCAAATTGAAGCTTCTGAAAAGATTCTTGAAGTAAAATGTGAATGGGAGCTTTTTGACATCATCCGAAAACTTATTGATCATGCAAAATAAAGAAGCAGCTCATTTTTCAAAATCGCTTTTTTAAGTAGTGTATGCCTTTGGGTTTTTTACTTGATATATATCAAAGTTTATCAAATAACCAGAAGTAGATTTCAGGGACCATATTTTATACCCAAATGGGCTTACGCTGAATAAACTGTTTACATGAATGCTTCCCAAAGTATTTGATCATAGCCTCATCGTAATTCAACTGCTGCTCAGATATCCAGTTGTCAATAAAGCAGCGTTTAAAAAGTCTATCAACGGTCATAGCTTCCACATTTTGTCACCATGTACAGGCTGTGTATTATAGGCGCAGTGCAGATATTATAAAATTTGGCGAAACCGATCTAGATAGACTCAGGATAGATTCAATGACTAAAATATTTTTTATATCTTGTTTAAAATCCCAGTAAAAATCCCTTTCAGGTGACTCATTACTAGACTTCTGCAAATATGCAAATAAAAATGTAGAAAATATGCGCATAAATATGCACGTGTTTACCCGAAAATATGCAAATATTTTACAAAATATGCATACAAATAAATAAAAAAATCGTAAAATAGTAACAATTTTATTTAAAAAAAAAGTGTACATAACTAAATATTTCCTACTATTCATTAATATTTACATTTATTTTAAGTAACTACATCATTTTTAAGTATGAATAAACTTATTTAGAATTATGGTAACAATAAATGACCAAGTGGTGTTCAAAATTTTCTAACAAAAACTTGTGGCTTCTGTCTGAGTACATATATTTATATATGGAAAAACTTCGTTCAACATCAACTGATGTAACGGGAGCATTTTTCAAACTAACCAAAACATTTGGTTCTAAATTAATTGTTTCCGAAATATTTCCAGCTAGAACACTGACTACTTCAGAAAGAATATGGTAACCTTTATTTTTTTCCATAGTAGCTTCAAATTTTTTTAAAATATCTTTTCCAATATTACCTCTAACGTTCAGACAACATGATGCAAATTCTTTTATTAATGCTGTACTTTCGAACAATGACAGTTTTGGTGATTCTAACTGAGTAATTGTTTTTTGAACAAAACTAAAATTTGATTTTATAAATGAAAGTTCTTGTTGAAGCAAGTTACTCTGAAAAGTTTGTATATAATCCAAAAGAGATTGGGAACTTTCATCTGTTAACGTATCAATTATGTTCTTTATTTTAACAAAATGATCTGCATAAAAATTAGCTGCTTCTAACCATGTTACCCATCGTGTTAAAATAGGTTGTGGTGGAAGAGGAATGTTAGGTAGCATTTCTTTATAAAGTTGAATTCTTATAGGAGATTTAAGAAATACTTTTTTGACACTGGATATCATGGTATTTACAAGAGGAAACTTTTTTCGTATTTCCTCTGCAACTCTGTTTAATCCATGCGCTACACAAGTAACATGTATTAAATCTGGGAAACATATTTTTAAATTTTGTCCTGCTTTCACCTTATAAGGAGCAGCATCCGATAAAATAAGCAGTAATTTATTAGAAGGAATAGTTGTCGGAAGAAAAAAAGTTGCTAATGTTTCTTGTATAAAACGCGAAATTGTTAAAGCATTTGTTTTCTCAAGTTGCTGGCATGAAATAAGATGAGATTTTGGTAAGGTATCTTCTTTAAGAACACCAATCAATAAATGAGCAATATACTATCCTGAGGAATCAGTGGTTTCGTCTACAGATATGTAAAAATAATTATCTGCAATTTCTTCCTTAATATTAATTAACACCGACGAGTATAGCCCGTTCACATTATTTCTTCTTAGAGACCGATCACTTGGAACATTAAGTTTGCAATATTTTTTTAGAAACGAACTAAAATTTACATTTGCTAATTTTGAAAGCGGTATGTTTGCAGACACTAATGCGCGACACAAGTCTTCATTAAAAGTTTCTTGCTCATCTAATTTTTTTGAAGTAGATTGGAAACATTTAGCCATTGAAGTTTGATGTTTTCCTCCTATTTTTCCTTTTTTTGCAATGTGTGAAGCAGTTCTCACATGTTGGTCTATCTGAAATTTATTCTTACATGCTATCTATAAATAAAAATAAAAACCTTTATTTTAACCCAACCTTTAAAATATAAAAATATACAAGGTGTTTTTGGTTAATCAAATAACTGGTTTGAAAAAAAAAACACTCGCTAAGTGTTTTAAATGCAGTATTAATCCACAAATTAGTTTTTGTTACTAACCATTAGTACATCATATAACTTATTTTAAAATTCAACAAAAGTTTTTTTTTGTTAATTCAATTACAATAAAAATAATTGTGTTTTAGAATAGCTGACTTCATAAAAAAAAGTAAAGGTGAAAATTTTTTCTAAATACACACCATTGTATTGTACCATGGACAATTTTTTCTCAGTAAAGGAAGCTATTTTTCATTTAAAAACAACCTACGAGTACTAAATTTCAAGTAAATACGTTTATTGGTTTTAAAGTTATTGTTGTTATTAACTAAAAGAATTTAATTTTTTTAAATTTTAACACCCTGTATCTCGAAAAGTAAATAAGTTTGACCCCTCATTAACTATATCGTTTTGTTCAATTTTTCGAGAAGTATCTACAGTCAAACGTTGTAAGTGTCATTTGAAAACACCCTGTATGTATGAAATATTAGATATTTAATAGAAAATATTAGATACTTACAATTTTGCCACAGACTGAACAGTAGATTTTTCCCATATCCATAGACAGCTCTTTATAAGGTTTAATCCAAGTTGAAGCACTGGTTGTTTTAGGCATTATAAAATCACAATCTTCCTTTTTGTTACGCACAACGAGTGTTTACGCTTTGAATATCAAAACAAAAATGATTTACAAATCTGAGCATCAAATTAGAAATGTTTAGGTACCTAATTCAATAAACTGGGAGATTTTGGAAAATCCCTAAATTAGGAACAAAACTATTAGCCGTTTACCTGCTGTTAAGATACAATAAATTGTAGATAGATTTGGGGATTAGATCATAAAATGCAAATGAGCGAACCCTTAGCGATTATCCAATAACTGAATGCCTCAGTGACCGAGACTTTCTAAGAATGTTGAGGGCTACTTAAATTGATCTTCTTTGAAATTGTAAATGTTTTGTACCTCTAGAGATTACGTACTTAGATCATTTCTTGATTAAAATGACTACAAAATTTTATACAAGAATTGAAATAAATTGGTATGTTTAAAAATTTTCAAATACAGTATAAAAATCTGAACTTTTATGCACTTTATGCAAACTTTTATACAAATATGCCAAAATATGAAATATTTGCATGAAATATGGATATTATGCAAAATATGCAATATGCATATTTGCCGAAGTCTACTCATTACATCCTAATCATAATCCCAATTACATATTTCATTTGTTCGTTAGAAATTTTTGGATCTGGTTTATTGCAGAAGGGTGCTTATTTTCAATATATCTAAATAGTCCATATCAAAATTTGCTATAATCTGGTTTGAAAAATTCCTGCTCACAATTTTAAAGTCACCTTCAATCCAGGATATTTTTTCTGACCCAGCGCTGACGATATTTAAAACTGGATCTGATTCAGATACGTCGATAAAAGCTCTGATAGCCCGAGGAGGGACTAATTCAGCTGCTGGTGTCAACACTCGACCGCTTATATTATCCATAAATCCAGGTTTTCTTCCAGGTTTTATACAAATATAATATTTTTTCTCTTTCTGGACCAGCTAGTGTTAGCATACGGTAGAACCAATATTTTTGAGGTTACATTACAAAACTTGAAATACTTCCATAACAAAATTTGGTCTATAACTAAAGAATCTATAAAAAACCTCTTGTAAGTAGTTTTCATAACAATTTAATTCAGGTGTTCAATTCAAAATCCGAATTTTAATAATACTTACTCTAGACGGATGTCTATGTTAGAAAGCTTGTAAATGTTACCACAATTCTTAAAATTTAAATAAAACTGCCAAAGAGATTTTACGTCGACTTAAAAAAGCCATGTTTTCATTTCTAAAATGGGGTTGTCTACCTTACCATATCGATAGCCTAATGCTGACAGATCGTAACCCACAAAAAATTGAAAATTCATATTTTTGTGTCAAAGGCAACCGACCGTGCATCCCTATATGCTGTTAAATTCTCGTAACCTAAATAAAATAGTAAGGTGGTCATTCCCGCGATTTCTAACAAGTCCTAACCCGCTCGCGTTGTTTGTTTACTTCCAACTCATCTTATCCCACAGTGTAGCTTGAATTGCAAAGCGTGTTGGTAGTAATTCGTTTGACCTTTAAAATTAGTTTATAAATCAGCTATACAATAGGTAAGTCATTGATTTTCCCATTATAAAAATGAAGATCAAGGATCCAAAAGAAAAACTGACAATGAAAATTTAGACAACGAACAACACGAGATACAAATCAACAATGAACACTTACAAGATAAAGGATCAGAAGAACCTAATGACGCAGAGCTGGGCGGTCAAAGAAATGTACAAGAATCCGAAGATATTGACTTAGAAAGTGAGAGGCTCAAAGAAAACATCGAAGATTCAGAAGATCAAGAAGTTCTATTAATGAAAAGGCGTAAAGTTGCGAATCCGGAGAACTGGAATAAAAACAAGACAAAACAGTCAATAATGTTAGGAAGGGAATTTACTGATTATAGAAGGCTACAAAACATTGTGAAACATGATATTCTACGCCCTGAACGTAAAATGAAGCCAGCCTGTGTCTCGAAGTTTTGCGCTACCGCGCCGACTCGCTTTTGCCAAACAATATCAGAAAACTTAAAAAAAGAAATATTTTTAAAATTTTGGGAACTGTCCTGAGAACAAAAAAGGATGTTCTTTGCTCATATGGTTACATACAAGGAGAAAAAAAAGATGTTATGTAGATGGACCTTCCAGGCGAAGTGGTACCTACGAATACTTTCTGACAGTAAAAGGCGATAAATTACAAGTCTGCAAATTGATGTTTCTTAACACACTAGGAAAAGGAGAAAAGATGGTACAGAACTGGGTAAGTGGATTTCTAGAAAGTTGTGACATGATTCAAACAAGGATCAAAGAAAAAAGAGAGCCTACACCAAAAGCAAAACAGGACATTTTGCGAGTACAGAATTTACGAGAGTTTCTGAACAGGCTGTCTAAAATAGAGAGCCACTATTGCCGCAAGTCTTCTGGAAAGTTATACCTGGAACATAATTTCAAATCGAAAACTGAAGTATATAATCTTTATAAAGAACAATGTAAAGACAGGGAGGTACCATTATCAAATTGTAAATTCTCTACAGAATTTGACGAAATGAATTTAGCATTGTTTAAAACACGCAAGGACCAATGTGATATATGTTCATCTAACAAGATGAAACAGGTTACAGATGAACAATACGCATCTCACATTAGAGCAAAAGACCTACCACGCGTCGAAAAAGAAACCGATAAAACCAGAGCCATCCATAAAGAAATTTACTGTTTTGTCGTTGATGTGCAGGCAGTCAAATTGTGTCCAGTGTTACAGGCTAGTTCTTTGTACTATAAAACAAAGCTACAAGTACATAACTTTACAGTATATAACTTGGAAAACCATCGCAGCATGAATTTCGTTTGGAATGAGACTGAGGCAGACCTTGATTCATCTGTATTCACTACGTGTTTAATAAAACATCTAGAACAATATTTGACCTTTGAAAAGAAAAATGTTATAATATTCTCGGACGGCTGTGGTTATCCACAGTCTAATTGAACGAAGACTAAAAAATCGGCAAATATTCCTACTCTTAGACTATATTTCGGTAATATCAGAAGCCAGGAAGAATCTTGAACCTTTGGAAGTATCCTATCTCACCCACACTTTTTTTCTAAACTACAATGACTCTAAAAACTTTCGCTACAGCTCAATTCGTCCAGGTAAATCAAAAGGAGATTCGAAGGTAACAGATCTTAGAGGCTTAAAATACCTACCAAAAGGGGATATATTATACAAAGTGGCCCATGATCAAAAATATGAACTCCTTCCTCAGAGAAAGAACACCGTCAATCACGATTTGGTTTACGATCAACTTTATTCGAATAGATTAAAAATAACCACAAAGAAATAGCAGGACCTTCAAGATCTAAAGTCTGTATTACCTGCAGATGTGCACTACTTCTATGATACGCTGCCTCACGTAGACTTAATCACCAAAGACAATAACAAAAATCAAAAAAAGAAAGAAAAGATTTAAACTTATTATTTAGTTATTTTATTTTAATTATTCCTAAAAATGTTAAATGTAACGTTGTTTAAATGGTATTCGCTTAGTTTGCTACATTTTATTTAAAGTAAACACACATTTGTATCTGTTTGTATTTGAAGTTAATAAAAATAAAAAAATAAGGATTATGATTTAAAATGACGTAAACCACACTTTTATGAGAACACTTTGAGTTAGAATAACTTACTGCATTTTCTAAGAGTTCGATATACTCGTAAGCCGCCATGACGTTGGTTACAATATGTCGTATCCCTTAGTACCCTGATCAAAATTAAACAAATTTATATTTTTACAATAAACTCACTTAGTAGCCATTACATAATTATTTATTTAAGAAAACATTACACAAGCAATCTTTTATAATTATGCTATACAGTTTTTTGTGCCTCTTGTAAAATTTTCTAAAATTGGGTTACGACCTATCAGCATTAGGGTATCTGTATGGTAACCCTAGCCGTTGACGTTAATTCAAATATTTAAAGAAAAATTGAATTGATTAGTAACTTAAGCAGAATACATCGGCAATACATTTTTTTATTACTGCGATAAACAAATAGGAGCATTCAAAGACAGAAGCTCTTTTGTATATTTTATTCAGCGGGATTTGTACGTATAAGATTTTGTTGATATTTACATCCTCATATCTCCTTGTAATTCTCCATCTTTGATCTTACGACATCACGTCCCGCCAACAACCGTCGACTTTGTCGTCGAACACTTCTCGCTTTCTGTTTCTGTTCAGTGCGAATTTGAATGTTGTTGAAGGCATGAAAGCAGCAAATAAAAAATCATTGCCTAAATTCGCATAGAAAAGCAATTTTTCACACGTCGCACACGAAATATGATTTTGATCTCTGGCTTCTCTCCTGAGAATCGTCGTTCTTCAATAAAAACATCTACTTTATTACAGCCACCGAAATCCAAAGAAACGAAAGTACACGGAACTACTCTTCAGCGGCGGACAAAACGCTGTAGGTGGATCTAATTAATAAAACCATGTATTTTTAATTTTTTTAAAACCTTTGAAACCACACAAAAGCATATATACCTACCATTTAAAATATTTCTAATTAAAAAAACAGGAAAAAGTACGTTCTTGGTACGCTTTTATTTTAATTGTGACGTATAGTTATGTAACTGAAAACACCAGAAATTACCACAAATAAAGAATTTAATACATATAAATGTACAGGAAGTTCGAAAAATACTTGAAAGGCTGAAGAACACAAAAGCAGCAGATAAAGATGGAATACCGAACACGAATTACTGAAATATTGTAGTACGAGTAGCAATGACAAAACAATTAACAAGATTAATTAATAAAATTATAAAACACAATAAAATACCGGAAGAATGGAAACCGAGCGAACTAATTCTACTATTCAAAAAAAATGAGATAAAACAGCCAGGAAACTACAGAGGTATAAACCTGTTAAATACTACATCACTACATAAAACTTACAACTAAAACTTACAAGTACTAATAAATCAGAGAATAAGTTTAGCAGATGAACAATAGGGTTTTTGTAGTCTAAGATCGTATACAGATGCAATATTCGTTATAAAGTAAATTACTGAGAAATCACTATAGTATATTAGACCGGCATTTATGACAGCGGCAGCTGTCACAACTGCCGGTCTAATAGGTAGCGGAATATGACAAGTGGATTCATTGAGCCCAATTCTCTTCGATTCGATCATGGATGCAATCATCAAAAGCATTAACAAAGGAAGATGATAAGGAATGGGAAACAAAGAAACAAAAATACTCTGTTACGCAGACGACGCAATATTGATAGCCCAAGATAAAAATGGCCCAAGAAGTCTGCAAAAACTGGTCCACAGATTTAACACAAGAGCAAAAGAATTAAATATGATAATCCCTCAGAGCACTATAAAAATAGCAGTCAGCAAAGAACCAATCAGATGTAAAATAGAAATTGGTGGCATTAGTATTGAACAAGTAATGGACAAAGAAGTGAGAGATCAAGTACAAAAAGCAAATCAACTGACAGGATACTTTAATAACAATATATGCGGATTAATACCTGTATGGAAGGTTGTCACTCCGTCTTTGCGCGGCCTTCCGATACTTCTTTTGCCGATTGGTGACTTATTTCTTCTGTTTTGATGACACTGGTCTCCTCCACTCTGCTTATGTAGTTATTCCATTTTTTTTCTATGTTGTGTCCATTCATTTATATATTGTCGTTACATTTTCTTTTAATGTCTGCACTTCTCGTTTCGATCTCTCAGCGTATTTCCTTTAATTCTTCTTAGTACTCTTATCTCTGCCATTTCCAGTAGCTTCTGCTTTGTGGCTGTATCAGGTCTTGTTTCTGAGCATATGTCATTATTGGTCTTACAGTGGCTTTATAAATTCTTGACTTCATCTCAGTGTTAATGTGTCTGTTTCGCCATATAGTGTTATTAAGGCATTCCGCGAGTCTATTTGCTTTTTGTACTTAATCTCTCACTTCTTTGTTCAGGTTTCCATAGCTGGACAGTGTAATTCCCAGGTATTTTATTTCCATTGTTGGTTCTTTGTTGACTACTATTGTCTTTGTTTTCGGAGATGAGATTTTCATATTAAATTTTTTTTCTTTTATGTTAAATCTATGGACCAGTCTTTGCAGACTATTTTCATCTGGGGCTATCAATATTGCGTCGTCTGCGTAACAGAGTATTTCGACTTTTTTGTTTCCCATTCTGTATCGTATATATATATATATATATATATATATATATATATATATATATATATATATTCGGTTTTTTATAACGTCTTACGACGTTGTCCGACTCCCAAACGCCACTGTATTCTGTCTTGAGTTAGGTCTTCGTCCAGATTTCGAGCGCTAATCGCTTTCCTAACTCCCAGGTTCCAGCTCTGTGGTGATCTTCCTCGTTTCCTCTTCTCTGGGGGTTGCCACATCATCGTTTTTTTAGGCAATCTTTCGTCCCCCATTCGGCTCACATGCCCATACCATATGAGCTGTTTTCTCTCAATATTCTCAACTATAGTGCCCATCATACCCATTTGTTGTTTTATCACTTCATTCCGTATTCTGTCGGCTCTTGATATTCTCATCGATCTTCTGATGGAATCCATTTCTGTGGCTTCGACCTTTTTTTAGGCTAGTTTTAACCATTGTCTCATAGATGTTCCATTTTCTTTTCTTTGATATTTCTTTACTCAATAGAACTCCGTTCAAACATGCTATAGCTCTTCGTGCTTGTACAATTCGATGTTCTATTTCTCGTTTGTCTTTTCCACTACGGTCGAAGATGACGCCCAGGTATTTATATTCGTTGCATGGATTTATTTTTTGATTGTCATCGATATCGAGTTGTTCTGCTTCAGCTCCAATTGAGAGGTATTTTGTCTTTTCTAAATTGATATTTAATCCCCATTTCTGGTATTTTTCAATTAGTTTTCTAAGCATGTATTCCATGTCATCTTTGTCATTTGAGATCACCACCTGATCATCTGCAAACTGTAAAGTATATATGTAATCCTGATCGTTCAATTGTATACCCATTCCTTTGACTTTCCTTTTCCATTGTTTCAGAGCTGCAGAGATATAAATCTTAAATAGAGTCGGAGAGATACAACATCCTTGTCTGAGAACCTTAGTAACTGCAAATTTTTCAGCTAAGAGGATTCCGAATTTCATTTGGGAGTTTGAACCATAATAGAGATCTTTGAGAGCACTAACCAATGTTTGATGTTTGTTTGATGTGCCCAGGACTTCCCATAGTTTATTTAGCGGGACTGTGTCATATGCCTTCTCAAGATCTACAAAAGTCATATGTAACTCTCTATTTGTCACAATTTTCTTTTCTATAATTTGTTTAAGACAGATGTTATCTGTACATGAACGACCTGCTCTAAATCCTCCTTGTTCTTCGTCTTCAGACGATTGATAATCTTCCTCTATCAGGTCCCGTAGTATTCGACCGTATAGTCGACTCATTGAGCTTGTGCCGATATCCCTCTATAGTTTTTACAATTTCTCCTGTCACCTTTTTTATATATTGGGGTCATATATGCTGTTTTCCATTCATCTGGTGTTGGATGTCCATTAATACATTCGTTAAATATCACCGTGATCATTTTTTAACGCTTTTGATGATTTAATTCATGATTAAATTGAAGAACATGGGGCTCAATGAGTCCCTTAATTCCGCTGCCTATTTTTATACGTTCTTCTATACGTATAGTATTTTATACTTACTTCCATTTTGTTGTGTTGATAGATGTTTTCGATAGATTTTATAATATTTAGAAGAACTTAGGTCAATCAGACCCAGTGCTAATGTTGTGCATTAAAATTCAATAGAAATATTTTCCCCTTACTGAATTTTTTGGTACCAACTCTTTAAATATTGTAAGAAACCTATTTAAAAGCGCATAACCCACCGTTACGCCATTGTTAAAAAAATCCGAAAACAAGCGAGATCTTCTCATGAAATCCAATAACAGATGTACTTCTTCACGTCGAGTGATTTCTAGCCTGTTTTGCATAGCAATCGGCGAAATATTGACTGATCTGTCACATCTGTATACACACACAAAAGCTTTATATCTCTCTGTTAAAAAGAATTTTATATTTACGAGGTCAAAATCGAAACTGAACTGTTGGTAATCGTGTTTAATAGGAAACGATAATAGTACGAAAGAGATCTACGAGTAAAGTATGTAGTTGAAAAAGGTTTTTTTATATTTTAAATTAGTCATTTATAATCACGATTAATAAAAGAATCAGTTTAACTAGTGATCATTTTTATTTAAAAAATGCAGTTTCTAAATATAGCTTGCACATAGTACGTTACACTTAAAAAAACGTTTTTTAAATAAGCAGATCACATTTCCAAGTACAAATTATACCGCAAACAAAAAATAACCAGCGTACTAAAACAAAAAATAAACACAAAGAGGAAATATGATAGTCCAGTCGTCAGAGATTTGACCTCTATAAATCAGATGAACAAGCTGAATTTTGCTGGGAATGTCAATTTTGGAATAGAATAGAATAAAATAGAAATATGCTTTATTGTCACCGAAAATTGTACAATTTTATGGACAAAGCTTACAAAAAGTAAAAAAAAAAAAATTTAACAACTAAAATTTACTAAACTCCATTTTGACGTATATTGTTTATCTGTAATCAACTTAAAAAAAGTAATACAACATTTGTAGTTTAAATTGTTGTTTAATATGTCAAAAACCATAAATTGCAAAAAATACAAAAAATTGGAACAAAAAAAAAAATAAAAAAGGTAAAAGAAATAATAAGTTAGACTTACTCACAATCAATTTAATTTAACTAATGGGACGACCGGTTTCGCTTTCTATAATATGCAAAGCATCTTCAGGTCACGATACAAAGTTAAAATGCTGAAAATAATAATCCCATATTAGGGTGTTGTCTAATAAAGATAAAACATAGGTAGGTGATATAAATTATATAAATTACAGTAATTATGCCAATATTACATGTCTGTGGTTTTATAAATGAATAAAATGTTTAAGCAGACAAGGTAAGACCCACAAATTGGTAACATAGTCTTTTAAACTGTAATGTAATTGATTGTGAGTAAGTCTAACTTATTATTTCTTTTACCTTTTGAAATAGACTTACACAAGCAACACATTCATGATTTAAAAAAAAATATATTGCAAATCACCCATGTTTCACATACCACCATAAAATGTCAAAAATAAGAAATATAAAATTAAAATAAAGTATGGCCAACACGTTGGTTTATCACAGCGCTACATCTACTGTTCTTGCTCCGAATCACATTGTTAATGTCTGCTTGAGGTAGTTGTGTCCATTGTTCTCTCAGAAGCTCATTTAATTGAAACTCATTGTAGATATTGCCCATATGTGGAGTAATTCTTCTGTGGAGCATGTCCCATATATGCTCAATGGGATTCAAGTCCGGTGATTGTGCTGGCCACGGCAATACATCAATATCCTCGTTATCCAACCAGTTTGTTACAATATGCGCAACATGTGGTCGAGCGTTATCATGCATAAAGTAACAATTTTCTCCAACAGCAGCAGCAAACGGGGGCATAACAGGTTCAAGAATAGTGTCCAAATATTGCTGACTTTTTAGAAAGCCACGTGGGAAAATGAGGTCAGTTCTTCCGTCAATCATGATTCCGCCCCATACCATTAATGTACCACCTCTGTATGCATACACTTCTTGAAGATGTCGTAGTCGTTCTCCATTTCCGGGTCTCCTTCAAACTCTTGTCCGACGAGAATCTGGATGAAATCCATATCTATACTCGTCACTAAACAAAACTGTGTCCCAGCCATTGTCAGTCTAATTCTGAAACTCTTGACATCAGATTGGCTCCATGGAGACGATTCCTCACAGTACTGCTGCTAATTGTTACAATATGTGCAAGCTGTAATTCATTAACCAGCTCGGGTGCTATGATTGTTGGCTACCTTCTGGCATTTAAAATTAAATATCGGTCTTGAGCGATGGTTGTAGAGAGACTACGTCCTGGATGTTGTTTGGCTAGACTCCCAATGTCTCTAAACCGATGTCACAAACGACTTACGATGCTTTGGGAGACACCCAGCTGGTCAGCAACTTGAGTTTGTCGCATACCAGCTTGAAGGAGGCCCACGGCTCTATTCATCTCGTCCAACGTTAAATGTTGTCGTTGCATGGTAAAAAGACAATATCTTTAACTCACCTATTAAGTAAGAATGGTATAAAGTGACTAAAATTAAAACTAAACAAAACATAAAAATGTCGATTTTTTTGTCCCTTATAAAAAACATTCTAAAACACGTATTGCTATCAGTTTTACAATTTTTTTTGATAAGAAGTGAGTGTCTGTATCAACAATTATAGTATAAGCAAATTTATATGGTCATAAAATTTCTGTCATTGGTATTGTCAAATTATTAAAATATCCTTAGACTTTTGCGTTCTGTGTATATATAAAAATACTTTAGTTGCTTGTACCTAAACGTACTCTAATTTTTTAGTTACTCGTTAAGAAAATCTTCCACTAAATAATAGGTCTTTCAGATAGATAGGTTTTTATCAATTTAGGAAACTTAAGGAAAGAAGTTGTAGATTTAAGTTACAAAGGGAGATGGTTGTATAATTTTTTTGTATAATCGGTAAATATACATCAAAGGTTAAATTTCTGGTGGAGTAGTCATCATTAGATCTTGCTGGAAAACATGTAGGTGTTTACGAATTAAGCAAACAGTTTCTAAAATATATTAAGAGGGAAGAGTTAAAATCCCGTGATTTTTGAAGTAGCTTGTTCAATGTGTTATTTTGCTGAGGCCAAAAAGGTACCGTATTGCTCTTTTTGTAATTTAAAAATAACATCAGATTGGGCAGCTGTACTAGAACCCCAAAAAGGAAGGCCATATCGAAGATGAGACCCGAACAAAGAAAAATATGGTATTTTGGAAGATGCTAAATTGATTTCCTTTGGAACAGATCTTATTGCGTAGCAGGCTAAGGCTAGTTTCTTACTTAACAAATCGATATGGAGGGACCATTTAGGATTGCTGTCTATAAAGATACAAAGAAATTTTACAGAATCAACGATACTGATCTGGCTATTATTAAGAAGCAGGGGATAATGCAAGCTTCTTTATAGGATAATGCTACTGTCTTATCCACGTTAATAGAGAATAAATTAGAGTCGGACCAGGTTTTTATTTTAAATAAATCAGAAGTCATAATTGCATGAAGAGTTACAATATTAGTGTTCCTCCAGGTAATACTGGTATCATCAGCAAAAAGAAAAATTTTTCCATTGATTTTTAAGTTAGTGATGTCATTTATAAAGGTAAGGAAAAGTAGAGGACCAAATACTGAACCTTGTGGTACTCCACATACAATGCTTTGGATTCAATGGATTAGATTCAGTATGATTTGCTCTAACCAGTTGTTTCCTATTCCTCAAGTAAGATTGGAACCAATTCAAAGAAATACTTTGATTTCCGTAGAAATTTAGTTTTTTATCAAAATGTTGTAATTTACACAATCAAAAGCTTTGGCTTGATAGGCCTCATGTAGAATAGAAAACATAGCATCACTGGTATATTTATTAGATAAAAAGCCGAACTGACTTGTTTTATTAATTATAAAATAAATATAATTGATAAACTGTTGTTTTCAACGAGAAAGGACATAAGTCGGACTTTTAAGTCTTTCAATAATTTTGATAGGACCGGTAGTAAGGCAATAGGTCTATAATAGTTGCAGACATTCGATTTTTTACCACCCTTAAGAAGAGGAATAATAATTGCTATTTTTAGGCACTCTGGAAATATATATTTTTCAAAGGAATCGTTAATTACTGAGACCAGGACTTCCAACACATTTTTTGGAAGATTTAAGAAAAATTTTATGAATAGTCCATTAGTACTGCAAGAAGATTTGCTTTTGATACTACTGATTGTTTGGATCAGTTCAGATTTATCAATTGGTCTTACAAAGAATGAATTCGAGAAATTATTTGAATTGGGGAGATAGGAAATAGGATCTTGTTGTGGCAAAATAGTTGATGTAAAATAGTAAATGATACTTTTACTCACATTAAGGAAGTATTTATTTAGATTTTCAGGGTTTGGAAGAGAAAATAGTTGAGCTGTGTTAGTTTTATTTTGAAGATCGTTTATTATGGACCAAGTTTCTTTTGCAATATTTTTAGAGCTTCCCAGACGGTTCAGTGCATTTTTTATCTGTTTTGATAAGTTTTAGATAGGTTCCTCTATCATCATCATCATCCAGCCTCAAGAGTCCACTGCTGAACATAGGCCTCTTCCTCATGTTTCCAACCCCGTCTATCTTGCGCCGCTCTCATCCAGTTTTTATTGAGTCTTCTTAAATCGTCAGTCCATCTTGTAGGTGGTCGACCGACGCTTCTCTTGTCTTCCCTTGGCCTCCATTCCAATAACCTCTTTGTCCATCGCCCATCTGTCATTCTGGCTATGTGTCCTGCCCATCTCCATTTCAGTCTGGCTATCTTCTCGATGATGTCAGTCACTCCGGTTCTTCTGCTGATGTCTTCGTTGGTTATTCTGTCTCGCAGAGCTATTCCTAACATGGACCGCTCCATTCTTCTCTGCGTGACTCTCAGTTTGGTAGCTGCTGCTTTTGTTAAGGTAAGTGTTTCTGCTTCGTACGTCAAGACTGGGAGGACGCACTGATCAAATACCTTTCTCTTTAGGCATGTGGGCAGCTCACTTTTAAAAGTTTCTCTCAGTTTTCCAAATGTGTTCCAAATAATTTCATGTCCCAGGTATTTATATCTATCTACGAGTTCTATTTCTTTTCCACCAATACTGATGTTCTGGTTGGGTACCAAACTATTTACACTAGGTTCCTCTATACTTGGAAATATATTATATTCAGTGACAAAGACGTTAATAGTCAATTTATTGATGTGCAGTAGTGAACTCATATTCTTGGCTGATAGGCGGCTACCTTTGGTAGTCCAGGGTTTGTGATTAACTTAATTGAAAATACAGACGAGCCTTTCTAAAAATCACTGAAATTATAGTCCTCAAATTTTGGAATACACAAAAGTTCTGAGCAGAAAAAATCCTACCTAAACGTTGGGTTTTCGAGGATTTTTTGTTAAGAATCTTAAAAAGAATATCACTTCTACCGCGGCTTCCCCCTAGAAACTCGCTCGTAAGGAGAAACGAAAAAATCGATGTAATATTTTTTGTTTTTTATTTTTTTTTTTTGATACTTTAATCTATTAATATTAATATTAATTTTAATTATTTTAATTTAATAATATTAAATAATAGTATTAATACAGATGCGGTATCTTTTATGCGACTGTCGTTTTTATTTGACGCAAGCAGCAGTCGTAAGCGACCAAGGGTACGTTCATAACGGAAACCATCGCATCGTATCCTTGCCTAGATTATAGCAGTGACAGTGAATGCTTGCATTTAAAATAATGCATTTATTTTACCTATCGATCGAAAATAGGTACGATCCTATGGTCGGAGAGAGGGTTGGCGCCTCGTTGTTAGCGCCCACTTACGCACTGGTTAGGCAGTCTCTCTTGTACATTTAGACGCATGCGATAAAACTGTTGATATTGAACGGAACAGCAGGAATTTTATAATAACGGAGACATGTTTATCTTCATATATTCTTCTTCTTAAAGTGCCTATCCGTTCCGGATGTTGGCGATCATCACGGCTATCTTTACTTTATTTATTCCAGCGCGGAACAGTTCAGTGGTAGTCGTGTTATACCACTTTCGTAAATTTTGAAGCCAGGAAATGCATCTTCTTCCCGGTTCTCTCTTACCATTTACTTTCCCTTGGAGAATCAGCTGGAGAAGGCCGTAACGTTCTTGATTTCTGATTACATGTCCTAGATATTCCAACTTTTTAGTTTTGACGGTCATGAGAATTTCACATTCTTTCATCATTCTACGCAGGACCTCCACATTAGTAACTCTGTCAACCCAGGATATACGTAAGATGCGCCTATAACACCACATTTCGAAAGCTTCGAGCCGATTCATAGATGCAACAGTCAGTGTCCATGCTTCCATTCCGTAGAGCAGAACTGTGAATATGTAGCAGTTCAATAGACGGCATTTTGTTTTTAATGATATGTCTCGACTGTTGAAAATGGTTCTCATTCTAACGAATGCTGCTTTTGCTCTTATTATTCGCTGTTTAATTTGTGTTGAGTGGTCCCATTGGCTATTTAAATTGGTGCCTAGATATGTATATTGCTTCATATATTTAAAAGAACAAAAATTCGAAGAGAGCATTTTAAAAATGATATTAGATAACTTCAAAAATAATAAATCTCATGGAATTTATATGAGGAGAGTTGAATATTTACACTTGTTCATTTAAGGTCTAAAATATGTCTAACATTCAAAATCGCCAGTGAATTCAAGCGTTGTTTCTAAGAAAAAGGTTTATTTCACAAAAAAGGTGCTAATAAACATTTTGGTTCAAAATTATCTCAGCTAAACTTTTTATTTGAAATGTTTTTTACCCTTTCCCAGCTAAAAGGAGAAGTTTTAGGGGGAAGCCGGCGGTAAGAGTGGTAAATTTCTTTGCCTATTGCTGCTAGTAGTAGTATTTTATAAATTTGACCAAAGCTCTGAGGATGGCTTTGTTAGCCAAAAGCGTTCAGCAAGGAATTAGATATTGTGCACAATTTAAAAATACTTTTCGAGAATAACGATTTTTTCAGCAACTAGTTACTAAAAAGAAAGATAGAGGGTGAGAGAGGCGTAAGACCAAAAAAGATATGCTGACTAAGTAACATTCACCAATGGACATGAATCCAGACTTATAAAATGCTTCCCAACGCTGCTAAAAATAAAATAATTGATTCCTGACTATCAAACATGTCACCTGAAAAGACAATGTATGGTGAACGCCTTCTTAAAATTGCACGGCATCTTAAGAAGAAGATATTTATCTCCTAAAATACACATAAAACAGTCCTGTCAGCAGTCGATTAAGACCGTTGGAATATTCTTCCATGTAAACGCAATATCGACTACATAGAAATATGGAATATCCGAAATGCCTTTTGATTAGAAAACTTTATTGATATTAGAAACTAAGAAGTACTAATTCAATTTTCTCTTAAACATTCAGCTATATCAGCCAAACACAAAGTATTCGTATAATTTAGCCTCCGTCATTTGCAATAATAGTATAGAGGAGTCACATTTGGAGGGGGAACGGTTGAATCAATACAGGATGCTGGAAGAGATACGGAGGTTTGTAAACCTCTATAAATAACAGTATCTGTCTAATTGTGTTCAACAAATCTATTATAATAGTAATAGTGGTATTACAAACGAAATAATATGAAAATCTGTAAAAGTAACAGCAATAACAGACACTGAAGGAATGGAAAATCCACATACATTCGCGATCATAAAATCCGGGTCACCTTGAAAATTTCAAGTTTCTTGAATATTTTTGCATCTGGTGCAGTGACAATCCTTTTTTAGGCTCATGTATTTTTTATTTGTCATCAATGTTTGTTTTGAAAGAAAAAACGGTTTTTTTATTGTTTTTATTGAAAAAGCAGAACACAAACCAAATTGTTGATAAAACAGACATACGAAAAAAACAAAAAATGAAAAATACAGAACGTGGTAAAACATCAGTGGAATTTCAATGACTAATATCGTGTATTGCCTCCCCTTGTTCTAGTAACCTCGTGCAGACGACGGGACATACTCTCAATTTTTCTCCGGATTACATGTTGTGGTATGTTATTCCACTCACTCACTAACAGATCCTTAAGCTCCTGTGCGTTGTTAGGAGAAGGTGTATGGGTTTGAATACGTTTTTTCCAATCGTCCCAGAAATGTTCGATGGGATTCAGGTCCGGAGACCTAGCTGGCCAGGGTAAGCTCGTAATTCCAACCTCGTCCAAATATTGCATACTGATCCTGGCAACGTACGGTCGCGCGTTGTCCTGCATAAAAACGGCGTCTTCTCCAAGCCCTGCCATGGTGGGCATAACATGTTCTTCCAGAATCTCTATAATGTGTCTTCGTGCAGTTAAGGACCCATTTTCGATGAAGGGTAATTCTGTGCGGAAGTCGGAAGATACACCTCCCCAAGCCATGACTGAGCCTCCACCAAATGGCACTCTTGGAGCAATGCAAGCTTGTGAAAATCATTCCCCGGTTCTCCTCCAAACTCTTATACGTCCATTGGACCCAGTTAGGCAGAAACGGGATTCATCTGAGAATAACACTTTGCTCCAATCATTAATTCCCCAATGCGCGTATTGTCGAGCAAAAGCTAGTCGTGCAACTCGATGCGCCCGGTGGTCCTGTAGGCGGACTGTAGGCGGACCCGAGAAGATAGTCCAGAAGAACGAGGTCTTCTCCTGACTATTGCAACGCTAACATTGCAATTTTGTACTTCTTGTAGACGATTTCGATGCATAACCGCAGTTGAGGTCCGGTTTCGTGAAGCCTGAAACACAAGGAAACGGTCATCTCGTGCCGTGGTCGTTCTTCTTTGTCCAGATCCAGGTCGTCTGGTTAGCAAACCTGTCTCCTGAGAGCATTGAAGCACTCGTCGTTGAACCGTAGAAAGGCTTACGCCAACAGTTCTTGCGACTTGCCGTTACGTGTGACCGTCTTCCACAAGCGCAACAATGCGTGCCGTTTCAACAACAGTCAAAGGCATTTTTAGCAAAAAATAAACAATAATAAACACTAATAATAGCACTAATAAACACTAATGGTGGCAATAATAGACGTTTGTTTGTTGCGTTTGAACAGAAAGTCGAAGCACAAATGAGACATTTAAAACAAGCGGTAGTTACTGGTACTGTTCATTTTGGGAAGTGTATAGTTTTCCGCGAAATCGGCATTATTGGAATTCTTTGTTACACAGGAAACCGCTAAGCCGACAACAATTCTCAGAAACATGCATTAGTTTGTATTTGTGTTATTATTATTTACGATAAAGCTCGTTAAAAATGAAATAACGGTGATTTTCAAGGTGACCCGGATTTTATGATCGCGAGTGTATAAATAAAATATAAATACGAGTATAGGAAAGGAAAAAAATGATAATCTAGCACAGGCCTTCATAATTTTTGGCTGAACAATCCTTTGTGAGTTTAGAGTTTAGTGTTTATTTATTTAAGTACTGACAAATACAAATATTGTTTATAACAAGCAAAAAAAATACATAATATATAAAAAAGGAATATTGAAAACGTAACTTATATATATATATATATATATATATATATATATATATATATATATATATATATATAAACAACAACACATATATTAAACAGAAAAAGATTTATGGCAAAGTTGAAGCATGTTTTAAATTTCTTTAAATTATTCCCCTTAGAAAATTACTTTCACGCCACCTATGTCCATATATTTTGTTAAAAGCCCAAAAGCAACGAGCGATTTGTCACGCTTTTTTTAACAATAAAATATTTCGCCAAATGTTCCCTGCTCTTTTTATCTATCCTTTGCTAAATAGAAACCTTTCCTAGTAACAAAGGAATCAGTGCCTATTGTGAAGTACCCGGTCTACCTTCCCAAAAAAGCAGAGGAGTTGGTTTTCGGTGAAAGTATAATTCCTTTCGGGATAGAGTCGTTAGGTTACAAAAATGACCACACTAGATTTGCCATTTAAATATCATTTTCGCGTGGCATTCTTTAGCCAATACTCCCTATCTTTTTTTTAATCCGTAGCTTGTCTTAAATCAGAATTCGAATTCATTTTCGAGTTGGTTCCTGTGGCAAGCGGTTTGTCTCCATCAAACGGCGGTAAGACTATTTTCAATTCACCCTTATCTATATAAAATACCTTGACACAGTGATTCCTATATTAACTATTTTCTCTTTTGTATCTATCTCTGTTTTTTCAAATCCTTTGACAATGTTTGCAGTGGTAAATGCTTTTGCAAATGCCTTGCCTACGGGTTCAGCTATGTTCACTCATTAGCTATGTTGTAGTAGTAGGTTTTGTATGGTCCAAAAACAGTTCTGTCAAGAGGTTGAGTTCTGTGCGAAGTGTGTGGCGGCATCGTTATTACCACAATATTATTTTCCTTCGCCAAATCAATCACGGAAGCTGCAATATGGGACTCGAGATTATCGAGTATTAGTAGCACTTGTTCTTGCTCTCTCGACTTAACGTGGGCTATAAAATGCTGCAAGTAGTGTAAAAAAAGCTTCTTGTTTGACCATCTGATTTGAGGCTCCAAACGACCTTTTTTTGACCTTAAATCTCCTAACTGCGGCTTCTTTGGGTCAAATATTAGGTCTGCAGACTTCGTCAATTTTATCGAAAGAAAAAGATACCTTATATGTGGAGTATTTGTCAGTTCTGTGTCATTCCACGCAGTTAAAAGTGGATCTTGGAGTAGTGTGAATAACTATATCACAGAAGAGATAAAAGGGAGAATTCAGGCAGTAAACAGATGTATTTATAGCCTCCACTATTAAATCCAAGAGCCTAAGACAAACATCATAAATCACGATATATAAAAAAGTGATTAGACCGGTGCATGTATGTGTGTAAAACTTAGATGCTAATAAAAGAAATGAGATGAAAACTCAAATATTTCGAAAAAACAACGTCTATCTCATTGTCTGGAACTGTCGACTCCCCTTGTCTAAGTCCTTTATCACAAAAGTTCTGTCTCCACGGAAGGCATAGGTATTCAAAGCACAATACTACTGACATAATACTAGTCATAATATGACATTGAGAAAAAATCAGTTAAAAAGAACCGGGAACAACAAAATGGAAATATTTATAATATTATTTATTATATACTGTTATGGATCAGTTTATCAATCAGAAATAGAATAAAGAGTTTTTTATTATTTTAATATACCGCGGGCATATAAGTTAAAATACAACCCTGTACTTATTTGTAATAGTTAAAATAAGAGAAGACATTGTTCCGTGACGGTACCCGGACGAGTTTTTCCTTGAAAGACTGAGTGAATAGTGGAAGGACAATGAAACCTCGTATAATTATAGATTTAAGAATAAACTTGTAATTGTATTTTGCGGTGGGCATTTTTCGAAAGTAAATAAGAATTAGATTTAGATATGAGATAACAAGTATTTGGAATTTTATTTCTGTTGAAAAAGGCAAAATTGTTAATGGTTTCTGAAAAGTAATTTGAGTGAAAGTAGTTTATTTGTTTTAAATATTATGTTGGAAATTTTCTAAATCGAAAATTAGTGGGAAAGATGAATGCTTATGATTGGTTAAAAAGGAATGATGGGGAATGAGAGAGTTGAGAAGGTTGTCTGGGGAGATTGAAAAGATTATTTATGTTACCGACAGACCAGAAGAGAAGACGTGTTTTTCGTGTAGTCAATCTGAGTACCAGTGTTTTCGTTTGTTAGTGAAAAAGGTGGAAGCTGAGAGCAGATCAAAATCGAGAAGATTAATACCTCTTTTGAGTCTGCATAGTCCACGAGATATAATTGAGAAAGAAAGGAGAATTTGTGAATAAAGAGTACCGGTCAAAAGAGGCTTGGGCTTGTGTTTTCGGAGGAGTAGTTTGCTGGTATGCGGTTTGGATCGATGCTGAGAACGGGAAAGATTTGATGGTAGCCGGACATAATCAATCAAGGAAGGAACTGTGTTTTGATCGAGAGGAGACATCATTGGTGTAAAAAAATAAAGGTCAGTCAAATAATTTGAATGAAAGAAAACTTTAAGATATTCCAAAGATAAAATCAAATATAAGCATACGAACTAAGATTCCAAGTTTCAAAGAGTTATTTTTTTGTGAATAAATTATATTTTTATATGGTCATTTTTTTTGTAGATATCATTATAAAACTGATCAATAGATAGTTTGTAATTAAAATTAAATTTAGAGTATAGGAGTTTGTTGGGAAAGATAATTGCCCACAAAAGTTATTTATTAATATTCATCGTATTGCTTATTGAAAATAAATAATAATTTGTGTGCATATTTATGTTGTTTTAATGTTAGTTCCGTTTCCTGTTCTATCCCGATTATGAGCAACTAGGAGATACTGAACCCACTAGAAGAGATATATAAAGTAAACTGATTAAAGTAAAATTGAGAAGGCACCCTGAGAATTTTTAATAGTAATTGATTTGTATGACTCTGCATAAATTAGTGAATTAATTAATTAAATAATTGGAATAATTTAATTAGTGTTAATTAATAATAAAACATCATAAAGCCGATCCCAACAATACTTATATCGCTATTATATTGTTTTTTTATGTTTATCTTAATCGCTATTATCACATATCTTTTCATTTTTTTCTGTTTTTCTTAGACTTTCTTTCCACCTATCTGTTGTCTATCTATTTATTTCTGTAAATTTCTCATGTCGTAATCCTTCATAACTATTGTGACATCTGTGATGTTTATATTATGCCACATAATCAATAAACGGGGTACGCTACCGACCGGCGAACCAAAGCCAGCGCATAAAATGTCCCTCCGATTCGGTACGCGCTGTGTGCCTGTGCTCTACTGCAATCTGTGCTACTGCATTGTATTTCTTTTGATGGGCTATAAATCAAGCGACACCGAACAATGGGCAACTGGAGGCCGGAGCAGCATCGCTGAACGAGTGGCCCGATGAACAATGATCCGACCAGAAAGACGTTGTGCTCACTCCTGTCCTGCTAAGACGGTGCCGCGCATTGCTCCTCTTGTACTCACTATCGAAATAGATGAATGGTGACAACATGTTAGAGGCCTAGGAGAGAAAGGAAGAACGGACACTTGTTTATGTGAAATGTTTGTGTAACTTATACAGGGTAATGCTGGGTAGGATCAGAAAACAATTATTATTATAATTACAGATTTATATCAAAGCAAACCAAAGTTTATGTGGCTTAGGGTATCAAATTAATACTAAATAATAATATAAACAAATAAAAAAGCTACTAAATCTAAAATGCATTCACGATTCGCTCTGCTTCTATATAAATATCTAGCTACTTTTACGCTAACTCCTAAATTGACTTAACTTTTATACAATATTTAAAACCTACAACCTAAAACCTCTGAAAATTTTTAATAACTGAAACATGGTTAACACCAAATGGTCCCGATTATCGGTAAGATAGTTTCGAAACAAATTCAGATTTCTGCTTTAATCTGAACCTTCTATAAATGCAAGGTATAACAGACGTTGATAAAGATGTTAATAGAGACATGGGGAATCTAAAATTTGCATTCCACGACATGTCTATCAACTAAGCAGAAATCCATAACGAATTTGTTTCTTGTACTCATACAGAGTAGATCCGAATAAAATGAAAAAGACAGCAAAGATTTGATTTCACGTTCAAAGCGTCTTTGTATCTGTTGATACGTATTTCGACTTAATAAGTCTCATCAGAACAGTTATTCATAGCCGTTCTTAAGGTGAAAAATAATCTTCTTTGTCTTTTTGGAAGCAACAATAAAATGGCTTCGTTATGGACGCAATAGCGACATCTGATAGAAACTATCAGAAACTATCTTACCAATTTTTCTTTTTTCCACTTTTTCGCTCCCTATTTCTTTGGTAACGTAATATATTCTGAAACTAGCCAATCTTTTGGAATATTGTCTGTGTCATAGATATTATTGAAGATTTTTCATAGTATTCTTAAAGATTCATCATCAAGAAGTTTAAGAATTTTAGACTGTACTCCGTCTAGTCCTGGAGCTCTCCCTTCTTTTAGTGATATTATGGCTACTCTTATTTCTGCCACTAGTATGGGTGATCCTGTTTCCGTAGGTACTGGGGACTGGTTCTCCCTCTCATCAAAAATAAATTTCGTATGTAATTTTTCCAGGTATTATCACTACTCTCTTCGTCTACGATTACCTCTCCATTGTCATTAACAAGTTTACTTACTCTTCTGTTTTTACATTTTCTGTAATTTCTCTTACCTTTTTATGCACTATTCTCTGATCTTTCTTTGTATATCTCGTTGTTCTGTTTTATACATAGAGTTATTGTTCTTGTTTTTGCTTCTTTTTTCGTCAGCTGCAGAATCTCTGTCGTCATTTATGTCTTATTCTTACCTTCTTTGTTCTTCATAAAATTGTCTTTATTGTCGTCTATCGTTTTATTAAGGGATTCTATTTTTCTCTTCTGTGCTTTGCATTGTATTATCGATTTCTTTGAATTTTCAACCTAAACATCTTTTTCAGCACACTTACTAATATTTTTCATTCTACTTTGATTTGTTCTATGACTATCCCACCTTTTCCAGGTGATTTATTATTTTTTTATCTCCGAGAGAGTTTTTTTTATTTTCTCTATTGGCATATCTGCGATGTCTTTTGAGCCTATATTTTGGACTTTTGGTATTTGACTTTGATTAGGATTAACTAAGCAAAGTCAAAATTATAACTAAGAGATCAGTGAAATTATTCGTTATAACTGATTCCTATTATTCATTATCATTAGACTTTTGTCACATGAAAACAAAAGAAAAGGGATAATACTCTGAAATAATATAATAACAAATCCCCGTAAAGGAACAAGGGTTGGCAATAACATCTAGACAACGAAGGAGAGCAAAGGCAATAATATTCAAACATGATTAGTCCTTTCGCAAGCTATCCTAGCAGCCCGAACGCAAATCTTCTAATGCCTTATTATTTATGGAGCAATTCAAAGTCATAATTTAAATACTAAGTGTTATTGTTAATATCAGAGGCGAGCGCCGATTATGTCAGAGAAAGCCGGGGTGAAACGTAGGAGAGGGGGTCGTGGGGAGAAACGGGCGCTACTCTGCGACCGACCACAAGCCAGGCGGCCATGGTCATTAGCACGCCCGAACCTACAAGAATGGCCGCTAGATGTGTGCTTATCCTACCTATAAATCATTACAATATGCAATATAATTCTGGAAGGTCTATCTGCTTTTTCGCAGGCAGATGCTCTTTATATGCCCCGTCCCATTGTCCCGCACCCCGAAGGAATCCTGCTCTGGAGGGGATGAGAGTTGTCGTCATTTATTTGTTCGATATGTTTATTTAAATTTACACATATGTAATTAGAGGTATTACATTGTGTTAAACCAGACACGAAATTTCAGTCAAATTTTATTGAATACAATTTTACTTTCCTTTAGTTTTCTGTATGTTTGCATGAAAATGCAAGATGAAAGGTTAAGGAATATGTGTCGACATTTTTTCCGTAATTATTCCATTGAGTTTTAAAACCGACCGATTTTGAGCACCATATTTTGAAGCTTTGTGGACGATGTCGTTGAAAGGCAATTTTTTTTTTAAATTCGGCACATTAAAACTTTAAAGTATGTTCCTTTAGATTAAGTCAATTAGATCTCTTATATGTTGTAAACCAAGCTGTTATCAATTTAAACAAAAAAAAAAAAACTGCGTACCAAATTGTCAAGGGCAACTTTTATTTTAATTTGGGAAAAACACAAACTTTCCAAATATGAAAAAATAATTATCCCACAGGCAACGGTTAAAAAGTTATTGTAATTGTTTATAAAAAAAATCGACATGTTTTTTTTTTATTTAAACACAAAACCACATCAACCACGCAGGGTTATTAGTGGATATAACAAATACATAAAATATTACATTAAATAAAATTGAATAACTTGATGTCTTTTAAATAGCTTAACACTGTCGAAATTTTTTTGGTGAGAACTGTCTTGAGATCATCATCTGTGAATCCGTGGGATCTTCTTTTTTCCTTGAATTGAGGACAATCAAGCAGGATGTGTTTCACAGTCAGTGGGTTAGAGCAGCTGGAGCAGATAGGTAGTGGTTCTTTTGTTGTTAGGTATTTGTGTGTTAAGGCAGTATGGCCAATTCTTAAACGATTAATAATGACTTGGTTTCTTCTGTTTAAAGGAGTCTCCAGGACATCAGTTATTTTTGGGCAAATTACATTTAATTTTAACCTAATTTTTCCCAATAATTTTGCCAAGTATTAATACAGTGGATTTTAACCAGGTTTTTTAGCCATTATACTCTGTATAATAGGGTTGTTAGTATATATTTGTTTCAGTTCCAGTAATGCATTTAATGAGTCTGTGATGATAATGCACTTCATCGTTCTACTCTTTTCGAAGAAGATTAGGGCTTCCAAAATAGCTGTAGCCTCACATGTTAGTATACTGCAGTTGGTTGGTATCGATATGCTATAAGAATTTTCTTTACAGTAGTAGGCAGCAGCGTGACCATTTGGAGTTTTCGAGGTATCGGTAAAGATTTGCAAATAATTAGGATAGTGGTCTAGAATTTCCATGAATAGAGATTTAATTATTGTGGAATTTGTAGTTGATTTGGTATACTTGGTAAGTGTTACGTCAATAGTTAATGGGTGGCTTGTACATGGGAGATAGTTTGCATTTATATTTAGCGATACATTGAGATGATTCATATCAAACGTTGTGAGCTTTATTCTTTCTATGAGGGATGTAGAGTTTTTGGTCTTATTGTTAGGAGGAAGTCCAGGGTTGCAGATGTGAAAAAATACAGGATGCTGTTTCTGGGATCATATCTTTGCAATGTAGTTCAAGGATAAATTGACATGTTTTTGTAAAATGATTTTGCAATATTTAAAATAGTTTTCTTCATTTTTTTTTAATTTGAGAAAAATAAATAAAATAATTTTTAAATCATTTGACCGATCGCTTTGAAATTTTGATCATATTTTAAATATCCCAAGTCCCAACATTCCGTATAATATGAAGGTTCTAAATAAATTTTAGAAAAAGTAATAACAATAATAAAAAACCGAAACTTCTTACTTATATTGCAACTTTGTAAACAACAAATACAGATAGAAACATTTAGAAAACAACATTTTAAAGGTTTTTTATATAACTTTTTATAAGTTTCTTGCTCTTAAATTTGTTTTTAACAGGTTAAGTGCCACCATATTGAAGGTTTTAATGTCTTCATTGGCCGATCACTTTTTTTAAAGTATTTCTATTACTTTCTTTAACTTTCAAATCAAAATCTAATACTCCAAAATACGGATTTTGGTTAAAATTTCATTTTTCAAAATGTGAGTCCACTTGGGATTTCGGAGAACATGTTGATGCTGCTATAGAATCTGTCATTGCCCAACATTCGGAAGTCTCCGAACAGGAAATTTTAGAAGGACCAATAGTAACCAATGCAATGAATGAAGCTATTGTTTGGTGGCCGGTCAACAGCGAAAATTCACAAAAATTTACATTTGAGGACTATAATTATAATTCCGCAGGTTTTGATACACAATTATACGAAAACTTCTACAATCGCCCTCTTAATTCTACGAATATTTGGTAGCCGATGGTCTTTTATTTATTATGGTAAATATGTAATTTGTTTTGTTCAAATCATTTTGATTTTTTTTTAATTTTTAGGTCGAAGAAATAAATCCTTATGCCTTGCAGTGTCAGGAAATAAATTAGGAAAAAAGCGTACGTATTACCGCGTGGCACAATATGGATAAGAATATATCGTTTTCTATCTTTTCATTCGTACTGGTCAAAGAATGATCTTTATGTGAATAATATCAAAAAAGTAATGTCAAGGAATCGCTTCCAGTTATTGTGAAAAACGCTGCATTTCAACGACAATTTTAAGTATATTTTAAATGAGTTCGAGAAGCCGCTGTTAAGCTACACAGCATTTTCTGACGACCTAGCGCGTCCACGTCGGCATCACGCGTCCCGTATATAACTTTTTTCTTCAAACGTCAAATAATGATGACATTACTTATCTAACTTGATCCTGTCAAAGTTTGATGTCTCCGCCGGCAGCAGTTTTTTTTTCCCATTTCTTTACGACGGAGAGAAAAATGTTGTCATGGCAACAATATGAAACATGTCACAAAGCAACAATACAAATGTCATTAACAACAATTAAACATCATTTTTATTTATAGTAATATTAAAAGTACAATTAGTTAATGAGGCATTTTCAAAATTGAAACCGTGCAAAAATGTTCCCGACTCTTGATACGCATTGGTAATTGTTGATGATACTGATGGTCGAGAACAACTTTCAGCAATCATTCCCGATGTTGGCGAATCATGAGGGTTTACAATGTTTTGAGCATTATCGTTCTTATTTCTTATTGAATCCTCTATATATCCTTCGGCAACCGTGCTTGATTTCCAGCCTCCGTGTCGTTTGAGGCATTCTAGATTTCCGTCTCCATCAATTAAAAGTGTTTGCTGAAGTTCGTCGTAAAGAGTGACCCGTGTATGCGCTTGCATCGTTTAAATTTAAATAACTAGCTACTTTTTGGGCTACTGCGCTGATCGAATATATTCCCATGACGCTTCGGTAACACTTTCCATTTTGGTACTTGATAAAAAATCGGTTTTTTGTGAAATTTTCAGGCCGCAGTGATGCATACTTTTTATACAGTTTAATGTAGTTTTGACCAATTATCGTAAAAGATCTAATTTGTCGTGTTTTACTGTCTGGGATTTTGATAATTATTACATTTTCTTTATCCTCAATGTCCACAGTCTTCATTTTTACCATTTCGTCACATCGACAGGCGCCGGTAACCCCAATTAACAAAACAATCTGAAATATTTTTATAATTTAGTAGATTTGGTATACTACATGCTTTGCAATATAATTTTTTTACCTTTAATCCTAAATACAACTTATCTGGCGCTTCAAACAAAAATTTATCAAACTCTTCTTTAGTGAAAACTTTAGACTTCTTTGCAGTATATCCTTCGCTTGTTTTTTTCAGAAAAGCACGTAACTTTAAAAAATTGCTTATATCCACATTTTTTCTAATAACTAACTCGGATTTTATCATAGAGTATCGTGACCACATTGTAGAAGATTTCCATTTATTTTCATTTTCCATTATATTAAAATATGCCAGTAAAACGTCTTCGGTAACTTGCCGTACTCCTCTTGTATCGCACCACTCTTGGAAGTGCTTGTACGCTAACCGATACTTTATTTTGGACTTGTAGGGCCCCAAACGTGCTGTCTTTAAGCTGTCTTTAATAATTGCAAACAACTGTCGAACAACTGTAACCAGGGTGACGCAAATCTCACCGACGACTTAATTATTTTAATTTCTAACATCTAGACGACTTTGATAGTTGTCACAGTTAATTTCGAGTAAAAATAGCGTATGAATTGTACTATTTATGGTTGAAAATTGCTACGTTTGAAGAAAAAATAGTATACTTTATTCGGCAAAGAAGCGACTTTTCTTGACTTGCCCTCTATTACGCGCCTCACTTCGTTCGGCGCGTAATATCGGGCGCGTCAAGAAAAGTCATGCTTCTCCGCCTCATAAAGTAATATACTATTATGTGTGAGTCCATGTTGGCCTCTTTATTTCGTTAATAACACAATAAACATATAGGTTCTTGTTATAGAGGTGCATACTACTCAAAATATCTGTTGTTGCCTGGAGGGGGCAGTGTCACGAGAACAATCTTATATCCATGCACCTAATAGATAATATTCATCAACATTATTATCATTATTAACATTGTCTTTGCGTTATTTATTACTATGTGAGTTGACTTCCCTAATTACATTTCCCCATAATTTTCAATATTGGCTCATACCAATCCTTCACAAACATATCATGCCCAAGCATCGCAAATCAAGTATTCTTTAGGACAGGATAGTGTTTAAGAACTGTATAATACTGCTTAGGAACTCTGCTTGTGTTAGCTGTGGGATGAAATGAGTAGCTCTATAATCTATAAGAAAAATAAGAGGAGTGGAGGAATTTCGCCACTATAAAAAACGAGAGTTCAGCTGGTTTTGTTGATAGCCCACTGGTAGGACCCTTGTCTGGAGTAATAGATGAAGAGCACAATGACGATGAAGACGAATAAGAACAACACAAGTAGTAGACCGGCTTTTATTCGCAGTAAAGAAGCTTATATCGCAAGGTTAAAAAACATTTCTGAAAACGAATAGCAGCGTTTTCAGTACTAAGTTGGGGCGTAAAGGATGTAATAAAACTGGGTAAGTATGGTAAAATTCGGTTAAGGGGAGGAAGGATCACTCTAAAAAGAATAAAACCACTAAAATAAATCACTGTAATAAACTCGTCCTATATGGTTAATGGGATTAGAGATCCCTATGCGAGCGGATTTGAGGCATACTGGTCCACTAGTTCGAATTGGTCGTGATTTCGCCCTCGCGGATTTACAAGAGTGTAGGAAAAAACAGCATAGGGGCTGAAGGATACTCCGATGCAGGCCCTGTAAAGAGTCAGAGGTTATTGGCTTGCGTTAGAAGCCGGGAAGATGTACAAAGCAAAAATGTGTTGTCTTCTAGTCTCTATCTAACGGTAAAAAAAAACAAACCACTTTCAACTTACTATGTATTTAACAAATCGTAAATTTACAACTACTACACAAGATGTACAAGAAAGCTAGTATTGGTTATCAAATTTTGCGAAGGGAGACGAGAAGAGATTTTACTAAGGGAGTTAAAAGGCGGACAACCTTCTATTAATTGTTTCCCCAAATGGTTAGTATATATTGTTCGTTACCTTAGCGTACTTAGGCCCTAGCTAACGAATACGCCTTTTAGTCCAAACTGGAACTCAGGAACAGTCTGGATGAAAGCTGGAATGCATTGTACGTTATGGCGGTACTAAGAGAGGCGAAAAATTCGTATTTTCGACTCTCTACCTTCCGTCGGACACGATATCACGATAATCGAGCTGAACACACCGTAGCGCTGCCCAATTAGCACCCTTGGTCGCCTCCGCGCTGACTGACTTGTCAACGAAGTACCACTGGCGCCGGTTGCCAGCACTCCTAACTGGCTGGGTTGCCAGAACTCTACTCCTGGTCCGGTCACCCGAACACTACCGCCTGGCTCGGTCGCCAGCACCCTCTTGCCTCGCATTGTCTGATCTAACTTCTTTTGTTTTTATGTACTGCCAACGCGTACCCTAAATTACACAGTCCGAAGTGGAGCGTTGCTTCTTCGTTTCCAAAATGGATCATGCCATGTGAAATCTCCTAACTCAGCTCAATTCGTATCACTGTTTAACAATTCGTACTTTGTATTATTTTCCAACGAAGGTCTAAAGTGTCGTAATTTTTAAATATTCGGAGCTTACCTGATATTGAAATTTACTTGTGTAATACACGTTAACTAGGTCAATTTTCATTCTTTGTTTAATTTGAAATGTATACGTTAAACTGTGTCGAATTTATTCTTTATTTAATTTGGAGTATGTAAAGATTATTTAATTAATTTTAATTATTCTTTTCTAGGCTAACTACCCATTATTTTGTTTCTTTTAGTTACTTGCTATGTTGACTTGTTACATACCGGACTAACTGATTAACGATTTTAATTGGGGGGGGGGTGGGGTTGTTTCCCTTGGATATGTGGCTAATACATTACAAGGAATTGATCCTGGATCGGCTCATCATTAGACATTATTAGACGAAGCAACAGCTTAACTGGCTCCTATACTCCATGTTGAAGGAGCAATGGTAAATTAAAAGTAATTTTTTTGCATATTAGGAAATACTATTAACAAATTTAGTGAAATTTTCAACCAGCCAACGGTTGCATTTAATAGATCCGAATTTGAATTATGTTTTCAGATTAGCAAATCTCTTTGGTTTGCAAGCATTTTATGATCTTTACCTGACACCGAGTGATCAGTTTGTAAACCTTTCCAGGTCACTTACACAATACTGATTTTACTGAAGTTATGAGTTTGTACTATCCACTGGTGAATTTCTGCTGGAGTTTTAATGGAGTAGTTGATGGAGTTTATGGGCTCAATTATAAACAGTGAGTATCTTTGCAGCTGAACAAGACTTAATCGTGTCAAACACATTTTAAAAACTACTACTAAGACGCCTGTATACGTGGAAATAACCTAGAGACAACGGAGAAGATGTTACTATAAGAAATCAAGTATTATACTTGTTAACAAAAGATATCGAAATAGTTTCAACAGTGTTAACACCTACCCAGGCACTGATATTCAATCTGACCACAATCCTTTAGTGGGCGTGTATAGAACCAAGTTAAAGAAAATACGCGAAAAAACTGTAAAAAAACATACATGAGAAAACTGAAATATAGTAAAATTAAAGAAATAGTGAAGTTAAAGAAATTCTGCATAAAATTAAATTTCAAATTGTCCGAATATTTTTAAAGGTTTTATGAATGTGAATCTCGTGAATCTCTTTGATTTATTGTTATTATTTTTAAGTATTTTTAACTTTTTAATGATTTGTTTTTAATTTCACGTAGCACTTTGTCCTGGATTTTGATATCATCATACGTTAATATATCATAGACTTATTTGTGAACACCTTGTATATAGCGATGGCTTCTGAAGCGACAGGGTCTTCGCTAACTATGCACCACTACATACCAAATAACTCAAAGAGTCGTTTAGATTAAATCTGCTCCTGTAAAAGAGACTGTGTACAGAGCAGAAAAGGACTTTACTTGATCAGTAGCGGAGGAATTAAAAAAAAAGTATATTCCGTATAAAAAGGTAAAAACGTTTGACATTTTATTAAATTTGCCAATATTGACATACCACTTTCAATAAGTGAAAGTAAAAATTTTCACTTATTTTATTTCGTTAATTCTTCTTATTATTTTACATGCTGATTAAAATTAGTCATTGATACTACACACATTTTAAAAAATAATAAACGGGTATTGAAAACGCACATTTAAAAAAAAATAATAAAATAATGCTAGAATCAGAAACATGCTTATTTTATAGGAACAAACAAAAAACAGCAATTAAATAAAAAACACATGAATTGTTAATACACTATGCTACCAAGAAAGAGTAAGTTTCTTTTTAAGAAACAAGAAAATTAGAATATCTCGAACATATTACACGTGGAGAGAAATACACCTTGCTCCAACTGATTATGCAGGGAAAGATCCAAGGAAAGAGAAGCATAGGGAGGCGTAGAATAGCATGGCTGCGCAACCTGAGAGAGTGGTACGGATGTACATCAAATGAACTTTTCAGAGCAGCCGTCTCAAAAGTTCGAATAGCTATGATGATTGCCGACCTCCGCCGCGGAGATGGCACTTGAAGAAGAAGATGCTACCAAGAGTAAAATAACAAGACAATGTTGCAGCCTATAAGATTAAGATCCTAGGCAAGTAAAAATAAATTAGAAAAAGGAGTATATTAACTTGAGAAAGGATCACTACAGGAGCAATGCGACCAATTTGTGGCAATATTGTTAAAAGACTCTGAGGTTTCCAGAGCAACAACTAACACATCCACGGAGGAAGCTAAGCTACCTGAGGAAAGGAATGCCAAACGTTTAGAACGTTTCAAACAACAAGAAAAAGGTTAATGCGAGTTGATAGTAGAATAAAAGTAAGAGATATCGGCATAGCTCGCAACAAAGGAAAAAAAATATACCTTCCATCTTATACACATATTTAAAAACACACATTTATAAACCATTGATAAATCTGGATCCTTTGACCCCACCAAGAGTTAGATTAACCAATAAGTCGAACAGTCGATATTTTCTAGCAAGATTAAGGGAACCGGATATCTTGAAAGCCATTAAACTACATTACGAAGGATTCACAAACACAAGCGTTAAACTCTTTTTGGCTTCTGAAGGACTTCCCACTACGACTGAAGATCTACGAAAAATCCTTCTAGAATTTAACAATACCTATGGAATTGGTCCAACTGAGGTGGAAGCTGATCTTGCTGCTGTTAGGTCCTTTCTCACCTCGGAAAGAATTATTCACCTACAAAAATCAAGGGAAAGTCACCAAAACTACCATTCTGTTGCCTCTCCAAAACGAAATTTTTAAATAATGTGACGTATTCTGTGGGACTGGAAACCTCAATTTATTTTGTGATTCAGCATGGTTCTAAATTAAAAAGCTATCCCTAAACTATATCGACTGTTTGATAATTTAATATAAAAATATCGACAAAAAAAATAGTAATCGGTGATCATTGGCTGAAACAAAATGGTTTCGATTACGTAGAGCATTACACAAGTTTTGAGAAAGATTGATCAAAAAAGAGACATTGATCAGAAAATTGACAGAGTTCAGTGTATACGATATAATATTAACAGAATATTAAATAAGAAGCATTGTTCGGTGCACAAACTACACAATCTACTTATAAGCAGCATACCCAGAGTTAAGAAAAACAAGATTTTTATTTTTGTAACGATATCATATCGCCATAATGCGCCAACAGCGGTTACCGTCAGCTGTCCCTTTCTCTAGTGCTTGCCATCGATGCTCGCTGAAGATGGAACACTGGCAACTATACACAATGACGTCCGCCGTAACAGAGAATCGAGTTCGAGCCGGAGAACTGATCTGGTAAGAACTACAACCCGGGCCTTTAAGTATTGACCAAAGGACAACCGGAGTACTGATCTGGTTAGAGCTCCTAACACGAGTCTTGAAGTATTGATTTAAAACTAAACCGTTGTACTCTTTGAACACCAAGTATAGACTGATCGCTTTGCGCTCCTTATCCGTATCAAGTAATGATCGATTCGGCCACCTCTAACCTACACATAAGAACATGAAAGTTTTGAAGAGGAGCGTACAAAAGGGGAAAATAGAAATTAACAAACTGACAAACAGAACTGGAGAAGAAACAACGAACAGAAATGAAATATTAAGAATAGTCGAAGAGTTCTACACAGAGTTATATAGATCAAGAAAAAAAGATAACAATACGGAACCTCCAATTACACTAAAAACTGGGGTATTAAACCAAGGATCAGATTTAATGCCCGATATAACAAAATCAGAAATCAAAGAAGCCCTGAAGAAAATGAAAAATAATCGAACCCCGGGTGAAGACGGAATAGTATCAGAAGCAATAAAAATTGGAGGAGATGTATTACTTGAAAAAATTAAACAACTTTTCAATATCTGCCTTCACAGCGCCAATTTTCCAACAGACTCGAACAACGCTACTATGATTCTATTACACAAAGCAGGAGACAAAGCAAATTTAGAGAATTACAGACCGATTAGCCTCCTTAGCCATATATATAAGTTGTTTACGCGAATACTAGTTAAGAGAATGGAAAGAAAATTAGAGACTTATCAACCAAGGGAACAGGCAGGATTCCGAAAAAGTTACGGAACAAATGACCATTTACAAAGTATAAAAACCCTAATAGAGAAAGCAGTGGATTACAATAAACCTCTAGTTCTAATATTTATCGATTTTCACAAAGCCTTTGACACAGTTGAGCTAAGCAAAATATTACAGGCGCTTAAAGAATGCAGGCTAGATTATAAATATACTAAATTATTATACAAAATATACCTGCAGGCAACAACCACCGTCAGATTACATACTTACAGTAATCGCATAAAAATAGAACGGAGGGTTAGACAAGGAGACCCAGTCTCATCTAAACTTTTTAATACCGTGCTAGAACATGCTTTTAAGAATTTAGATTGGATGACAAGGGGAATAAAAATAGATGGAGAATATCTAAACAACTTACGTTTTGTCGATGATATACTTATAATAGCTGAAGATCTAGGTATGGCAAGAGAGATGGTACAGGAACTCGTTGTGGCTACAGAAAGTGTAGGTTTAAATATAAATATCTCGAAAACAAAAATCATGACCAATTTGGTACCCAACCAGAACATCAGTATTGGTGGGAAAGAAATAGAACTCGTAGGTAAATATAAATACCTGGGACATGAAATTATGATTGGCAGGGATAACCAGACTCATGAACTGAAGAGAAGAATCGGCCTTGGGTGGGCAGCATTTGGAAAACTGAGAGAAACTTTTAAAAGTGAGCTGCCCACATGCCTAAAGAGAAAGGTATTTGATCAGTGCGTCCTCCCAGTCTTGACGTACGGAGCAGAAACACTTACCTTAACAAAAGCAGCAGCTACCAAACTGAGAGTCACGCATAGAAGAATGGAGCGGTCCATGATAGGAATAACTCTGCGAGACAGAATAACTAACGAAGACATCAGGAGAAGAACCGGAGTGACTGACATCATCGAGAAGATAGCCAGACTAAAATGGAGATGGGCAGGACACATAGCCAGAATGACAGATGGGCGATGGACAAAGAGGTTATTGGAATGGAGGCCAAGGGAAGACAAGAGAAGCGTCGGTCGACCACCTACAAGATGGACTGACGATTTAAGAAGACTCAATAAAAACTGGATAAGAGCGGCGCAAGATAGACGGGGTTGGAAACATGAGGAAGAGGCCTATGTTCAGCAGTGGACTCTTGAAGCTGGATGATGGAACCTACACTGAATATTAACTAGTCTTCCCCGATATTTGGGTATTGACTATTGACCAATGCGTCACCGTTTTATTTCAACCTTCCTAAAATCATCAATATTTTCAGTATATTTTTATTTAAATTCAGCCTGTGTTTTACTAAGTCTGGTGTCTAATAGAGTTACCCATCACACCGTATACCAAAACAAAATTTATTCTTTTGAAAAGTTTTTAAAATTATAAATTAAAAAGGTGAAATTATAACATTTCTTGTATCAGATGTCCAAGTGTTAAAACTTCGTAGTATTATTTGAAAACTTAAAGAAATTATTTCATACAAACCAAAACAGTGACAATAAAATCACTGTTTCAAAATATTAACTACCAAAACACCACCCTTCCTCACATTATCCCACCTCCGCCAACTTCGATATAGTGGAGAAGTCTCAGAACGTGACGATGCAGAAATGTTATTACGATTATGAGGTAACTCGCGATTTAGTGTGATCGCTTTCTAAGATAATGTGCGTTTGCTTTGGAATCGTAAGTCACGAGGAGGGGGAGATGTCATTTCTGAAAATTAGTTTGTGGATCGTTTAGGAAATTTGAATTTACAAAATTCGTTTGTCTCGATGTCTTCGCCGTCTTTATCGCTCGTTAAAAATCAGATCGGAGGGTAATAAATAATTTTGTTCTAAATATTTTAAGAAGAGTCGATAAATTAACAAAGATAATACATTCAATAGATATAGGCTATTTTTCTGTCTTGCAGGCAGTCCTAAACTGTGCATTTATTTTTTACTAGTCATTTCATTTTAATTGTTTTATCTTCTTCTCTCTTCCTGTCTGACTTTGTCACTCCTAATGAAATATTGGACACATTTTTGGGTTTTTTAGTGTCATTTTATTAAATGACACTAAAAAGTTGTGCAAAGTTTTACATGATCTAGTCTACAATGATGTTAGGAAACAGAAATAGGGTTGAAAAAAGCACAAACTTGCTTAACGCTATCATTCTTCCAGTATGTTCTAGTCTGGCGCCCAATTTTCATACAAAAATAATACAGGTCTGCAACCAAAAAGCTGCGTATATCACGCGTACTGATTAAATAAATAACAGTTTCCTAACACTTAATTTAGTTTATTTACACTAACACTAAAACAAAATTAATTTATAATGTACATATTTATTACTTGACAATACAAATTTATATTTTAGACTAACTTTATGATTTAAGTTATTCGTTTAACCTTTGACTACGGGCTACGGTGTACACAGTACACCATGCGTGTTAAGTTGGTTGCCGTTTCTTAAAACTATTTTCTGCATTTACGGCGCTCGACGTAACCTATCAGTATAGTATCAACCATTGTCTGTTACAGTCGATACGTGATTCTTGATCGAATAATTGAGTTGTGATAAAAAATATCAAAGTAAGTTCCCGAACGGTGCCTTCAGTACACCACGCACATAGTTATGTAAGTAAATTTAACAAATGTTAAACTTTAAATTACCTGCAAACGAGTTATTTTCTGTGTAGTAAATGTTACATTGTACTTTTTATACAAAAATGTGAAATGGAAACGTAGGAGAAATATTTTTTATAGGGATCGAGTGCATGTTAGAAACCCTAAAAGTCTCACACAAGATGAGCTTAGAGCTACGGCTGAAGCATTGTTCGAAGAAGAACCTAAGGAAGAAGTTAGGGGAGAAGAGGATGCTAGTTCTTCAGAAGAAGAGGAAGAAATTACGGAAGACAACGATTATAACACTAAGTCGGAGATAGAACTAAATGATAAAGAGTCTTCTGATTCAGATAACGAGAGCTATGGTGGGAGTTTAGAAAGCGATGAAGATGAGTATTTTATAGCGAAAGATAAACAAACAAAATGGTATAAATATTCAATGGTAAGCAAATATAGCAAAACTTCCAGCAAAAATATTGTAAAAATACTTCCTGGGCCAAAGCTGAGTGCTAGAGATATTACCAATGAGAAAAGTGCTTTCGAAAAAATTTTTAGTGACGACATTATTGAAAATATAGTTGAGTGTACAAACTTGAAAATTGCAAATATTAGAATAAAGTATAACTGAGCGAGACGGGCTAAAGACACAACAAAAACAGAAATTATGGCATTTATCGGACTACTACTTCTTGCAGGAACTAAAATGTAAAACCATACACATTTTCTTGAATTGTAGACTAAAGACGGAACCGGCTCAGAAATATTTAGAGCGTGCATGAGTGCTGATCGATTTTTATTTTTGCATGCTGCTCTAAGATTTAATGACAAAAATAGTAGAGGGATACGCAAAGGAACTGATAAGCTTGCTGCTATTCGAGTTACACTGGATCGTTTTGTGAAGAACTGCAACAATAACTACTGTTTAGGAGAAGAAGTAACAATTGACGAAATGTTAATACCTTTCAGAGGTAGATGCAGTTTTATTCAATATATCCCGTCCAAGCCTGCAAAGTATGGGTTTAAAGTATTTGTATTGTGTGATGCCCAGACATTTTATGTTACAAATTTAGATGTTACAAATTTAGAATTATGGTAATCAGCTACAAGGACCTTACAACAACTCAAATAAACCTGCTGATATTGTACATCGTTTACTTCAAGACTGAAAAGGGAAAAACCGGAACTTGACATGTGATCATTGGTACACAAGTTACTCATTGGCCAATGATCTTTTGAAAGATAAAATAACAATGGTTGGCACACTAAAGAAAAATAAACGGGAGCTGCCATTGAAGTTCCTACCACACAAAGAAAGAGAAGTTGGATCGTCCCTTTTCGGATTTCAAAAAGAGCTAACTATAGTGTCATATGTCCCTGCAAAAAATAAAGCTGTGCCTTTGATATCAACCATGCTTAATGATTCTGCAGTAGAACCCGAAGAAAAAAAAGCCAAATATAATTTTAGATTATAATTCTCACAAAGGAGGTGTCGACACAGTAGATAAAATGTGCGGTACATACTCGGTATCAAGGAGAACGCAAAGGTGGCCGATGGTTATATTTTTTCAGCTTCTAAACATCGCAGGAATTAACAGCCAAATCCTGTATAATGCTGCAAATATAAACAATCCTCAAAAATATAGAAGGATATTTTTAAAGGAATTATCTTTATCTTTATTGAGACCACACCTTTCAAAACGAGCTGAAATACAGAGTTTGCCCTTAGATTTAAAACTATTCCTGAAGAAATATAAAGCTACTGTAGTGGAACAAGAAGAAGAAGAACCACCAGAAAAAATACGAGGAATGTGCTATTGCTGCGGAAGGCGTAAAAATAGAGTGACAACCATTTCCTGTCAGATATGCAGGAGAATGGTTTGCAAAGAACATTCCACCATTATTTGTCCTGAGTGTATTAACTCAAATAACCAGGAAGAAGACGAAAGTGAATAAAAACTCCTATGTGTTTATTTTTCTACCTAGTTAAAAATTTAAAAATTTTAGCATATTTTTTCAGGTTGGTGTTTCAATGTGTAATAAATTACTGTTTAGGTTTTTCTCACTGGTTTACCATTTTGAATTATTTTTTAGTTTTATTTTTTATTATATAATAACTAATTATTGATTAAACACAAGTTATGCAATTTAATATAGTTCTAATTATTAAAGAAATTTTATTTCTGTAGATATTTGTAATTGGTGTATGGAGTACACCGCGCCCGTATTTGAGATTTATGGTTGGGCGCCCGTAGTTAAAGGTTAAATTGTGTATTTATATGGTCCGTTTTAATGTCTTGAAATTTTCTGAGGGCCGTTAGGTTATAATGGGAATACTCGAATTATACTACGGTAAACTAGAATGGCAGATCATCGACTGTTAGAGAGATGTTGAATAGTCAGGGAGCTAGGGTAATAACTTTTAGTTCCCAACCTCACGACAATGCTTCCGTACAGAAACATCAACAAAAAATTGAGAGATTCAAAACAAGATCGAATGCAAAATTGAAGTAGAGTGTCACAACATTTCTGAAAATAAAATCATTCTTCTGTAACCACAGCCTAAACCTAAAATTACTAATTAATCATCAAATGCTATATTTGGTCAGTGTTTTTAAATGACACCAAGAACTGGACTCTCAAGGCGCATACTATCAATTACCTAGCGTCGTTTGAGATGTGTTTGCATAGAAGAATACTCGAAATACCCTAGACATCGAATGCAGACCAACGGACCTCTGTAAAATGGAGCAAATGCCGTTCGGAAGCTATATAAAACTATTAAAATAAGAAAAATTGCATACCTAGGGCATGTTCTTAAAGGCAACAGGATCCTTCAGCTTAATATGAAAGGTAAAATAGAGGGCTGCAGAGGAATTGGAAGGAAGCAAATGTCTTGGCTCAAGAAGATTCGCGATTAGATAGGAATATGAAGTGCTAAGCACTTATTTCGATTACCTAATGACCGTGATACTACTTGATAGTGTCGTTGAGAGTTGTAGGGACGCAGGTCTGGATCTGAACATACGGAAAACCAAAATACTCGTAATAAGTAAACAACAGCATATAAAACCGTCTATAGATGTAAATAATACCAAACTTGAGCAAGTTGATAAAATCGTTTACCTTGGACAGCAATTAAATTGTAACGCAGAAAGTCACGGCGAAATTAGATCTAGGATAGAGCAGCCTAGAGCGGCTTGTCCAAGGATGGATGTCCAAGGACTGAGGATCCGCCCACTTCGCTGCTACGTGTTCTCGGTCTTACTGTATGGTGTCGAGTCCTGGACTGTAAATAAAATCGTTGAGGTTTTCGAAATGTGGTGCTATAGAAGAATTTTAAAAGTTTCCTGGGTAAAGAAGATTCGAAACGTCTCAGCAAGACTACTAAGATCATAAAAAGCATCAAGCAGAGAAAGCTGGAGTATTTCGGATATGTAATAAGAGGTCCCAAATATATGTTGCTACAAAATATCATGCAAGGAAAAATAGCAGGCAAACGCAGTCCAGGACGAAGCAGAACCTCATGGTTGAAGAACTTGGCGAGATTGGTATGGTGTTGATACAAGCATGCTATTTAGGGTGGCAGTGAATAAAATTAAGATAGCTATGATGGTAACCAACGTTCTGAAAGGGCATAGTATATGAAAAAAAAGAATTACCGTGAACAACTATCCAATATAATTGTCAGTCACCGTTAGAGGGACCTAATATGGCTCCGAAAAATAAGAAGAACAACAAATACAAAGAGGAACAATTTGAAATATTTTGGTTACTACGTTACTGAACAACTAGATTCAGGTAAAGAGATAAAAGATATAATAGAGATAGCTCTTACAACATTTAAAAAAATGAGGCCACTTTTCTATAACGATATTGTGAAATTTCAACTTTGGAAGCGCATGATCACATTTTAGGTATGATGATCTTTCTGACATGGTGTCAAAGCATTAACCTTAAACGCGTCCACTTGTAAGATCTGGTTATATAGACAAACACTCAAAATACCATCAAGGGCTATACAAACAAACGAAACAGTTCTTATCGGAGCAAATGCGGTCTCAGAGCAAATATTATTTATTGGATATTATACACTTACTTTACTTTTTCGTGTCTGGATCCGACTACAGTTTTTCTTCCCAATATCGGGTTACATCTACACCCTTTGTATTTGCGAGCCATAAACCATCAAGGGTGCACTGTGATGGTCAAAATCTGCATACTCTCAGGTGCTCCACGTTCTGTATTTCTCCCCATGCACAAAGTGCGTCGCTGTCTGTCTTGATGCCCCATTTAATGAGGTTCTGTTTTACAGTGGCAACACCTGTACCAATGCGATTGAGTGTCCGCCAGGTTCTCCAGTCCAGGTTCATTCCATTGGGTCGTTTTGTATGTAGGGGGAACAGTTCGGGTGGTTCGACGCTGACATTTCTCATAAACCTTTTCCTTGATTAAATCGGCTGATTCCTGACGGTTCGTCAAACCCGTATAATTGGTGCCTTTCAGCAAAAGTTTGCCTGAACTTCTCCACATACTGTGAGGCGCATCTACGGTTGTCTGGTGATGCGAATCCAGGTACCGGGTACAGTAGGGATAGAGAGGTAGGCTTCATACAACCGGTAATTATTCTACATGTTTCATTTAGCGCCGTGGTGACTTGTTGGGCGTATCTAGATCTACCCGAGACGGGACAGGTATATTCCCCTGTTAAGAAACATAAGGCCTCAGCTGTTGTCCTCAAGACCTGGGGGTTTGCACCCCACTTACTCCCTACAAGTTCCCGGAGAAGGTTGTTTCTCGTAGAAACCTTTTGTCTTGTGCTCTGACAGTGGAATTTATACGTTAGTGACCGGTCTAGTATTACTAAGATATTTGGGCCTATCAGAATGTTTCAAGCGTTGTCCCTCCCAAGAAACATTCAGTTGTACATGCGCCAGTTGGTTGTTGAGATGGAATGTACATACTTGGGTTTTAGTAGGGTTTGACTTTAATGAGTTTTGTTTGTAATAAGTTGACATAAATCATGTTTAAAGCCTCTTCTTTTGTCGACTCTACTTGTGTGAGTGTTTTCCCCTTTACGGCTATGGATATTGGATATTATACAAAATGATAAGGATGGGGAAAATAAAAAAAATTGGTAGAAAGCAAACCTATTTTAAAACAACTCTTTTGAATAGTTTACGACAAAGAAGATTTTGTTATATTAATCATTATTAAGGGGACTTAATAAGGCACCAAAGAAGAAGAATTGAAAAATGATTAGATATTAAACACTTTTTATGTCTCAAGTTTTTATGGACTATCTCCGTTGCTTTTCTGGCGTATTGTTTTTAAAAACCTGTATTTATTAAATACATAAAAGTTTTGTTCTATAATTATATAATAATACTGTGGAATATCTTCTGTAAAAATATTAGTAATGTGTTTTTGAATAAATTATGCGAAAATCTTCTAAATGACACATCCATGTATTCACTAAATTACTGTTATTAGGCTGTTATCACGGCATTACTTCTTACATTATTTAATAGATTTTTCTGTCAATATGCAGTGGCCAAGATATTCATTTTTTACCCCTATCTGATGATCATTTCAGTGGTGTAAATCTTATTCATAGCCACGCAAGATGGACTACGATGCATATTATTTACTTCTAACAAAATATATTATGATGGTTGTTGGGATTTGGCCTGGAACACTGTCGAACAAACGTTTGCATACTATATACATAATTTATACGATAATGGTCCAGTGTCTTATGGTTTCGTTTGTCTCTACTTTTGTTTTAGGAGGGTTGATGGTTATGCCGTACAAAAATAAATCTGAAATTGCTGTTATATCGTCTTATTTTCAGGTAAGGTGAATTTGGATAATTTTTTATTGGAATAATTTTAACGTACATCTTATAATATGTGAATAATACATTTTTAATTATAACTATCTTGGCAGTCTCATTTCAAGAGAAGATAAACCGCGCCGCAGGAATTAACGCAGGAATTAACAAAAGTCACTACGGCTTACAAAAACTGCTTTTAACACATCCAAGCTCTTAGGATAAAATTTGTTACTAGTACTCTGCTACAACAAGAGTTTTCTTGTAATTATATTTTAAAAAGTCAAGATATAGTTAGAAGGTTGAAAGAATATGCACTGTCCGTAAAGTATGGAACAATTTCTTTTTTAGCAAAAACAGAGCCTTTTAAGAAATAATCCTGAAACACTTCGATTTTTGATTTTAATTTACAGTATTTTAAAATAATATTCTAATATACAGGGTGAATTACTTTTGAGTAATGACGTCACCGTCATTTTTTTAAATGAAACACCCCCATTTTGTCTTAAAAAATACAATAGTTTTGTGAAAGAAACATAGCTATGTTTTTGTTAAATGTCATTATTTGTTTAGTAATTTATTGATGTTCAGTGACAGTTTCTTCTTCTTTTAGTACCCTGTCCGCTTATCGAACGTTGGCGATTATATTGACAATAATAACTTTGTTTACGGCGGCTCTAAATAAATTAGCGGTGGTCTCTTGATACCATTCCCGGAAATTTCGGAGCCAGGATGTTCTTCGTCGGCCTGGGCCTATCCTTCCGGCGATCTTACCCTGTATTATGAGGTGTAGAAGGTTATACCTCTCTGGATGTCTCATGACAGGATGACAGTTTAGTACTACAATATTTTTGGTATTTGTGAATGTTTTAATTATTGCTTAGATTTAATTTGAAGTAGAAATGGAGTTAAGTGTAAAGCAAAGAATTGAATAACTTATGATGATTGGGTATGGAGACAGATCGCGAACTCAGATGGAAGTGTGCAATTTGTTTAATGATAAATATCCAGAAAGACCTATAACGCGTTCAACGGCCATTAAGATTGAAAAGAAATTTCGAGAAACTGATACGGTTGAAAATGCACGGAAATCAGGTTGTCCCTCTGCAAATGCTGATACAGCATTAGATGTTCTTCTTAGTTTTAAAGAAGATGCGCACACTTCTGTGTGTAAAGCTAGTCGCGATATCGGTGTTAGCAAAACAATGGTACACAAACTATTAAAGCTTGAAAAATGGAATCCTTATAAAATCAAACTTGTGCAGGAATTAAACGAAGATGATCCCGATAGAATAATGCGAAGCAGTGATGGATAACTGCCACCGAGACCCTCTCTTGTTACAAAACATTATTTTTTCTAATGAGGCCACTTTCACATTAAATGGCGAGGTTAACCGTCAGAATTGTAGATAGTGAGCAAAAGAAAACCCCCAGACAATACTCGCAAAAGGTAAATGTATGGGCTGCAATTGTAAGAAATCGAATCATCAGACCCTACTTTTTCGAAGGTAATTTAAACGGGGCTACGTACCTTGAGTTTTTAAGGGGGTATCTCGTTCCTACTTTACGTAATTTGTTTTCCAGCAGACGTAATCCTGGAGGTTTTGATGAAAGTTTATGGTTTCAACAGGATGGTGCACCTCCACATTATGCTGTAGATGTTAGAAGGTACCTAGATGAAATTTTTCCGAACAGGTGGATTGGTAGACGTGAACCTATTGAATGGCCAGCGAGGTCACCAGATTTCAATCCTTTGGATTATTTTATGTGGTGCTATCTGAAGAATATTGTGTATCAAACGAGACCAGTAAATATTCAAGAATTACAACAGAGAATTCGGACAGCAATAAATAATATTTCTCAAGACACAATAAACAAGGTTCAACAAGAATTTGTACAACGTTTGGGTTACTGTCAAATACAGCAAGGGCCGCAGTTCGAAAATTTATAAAGTCATGTATTTCATCATATTCTGTCCGCTAGACAATAAGTATTTTTGATAATATTGTTAATTTAACTAACGCGTTACTTTATGAACTAACAAAACTATTGTATTTTTGTCCACCCTGTACAAATTTAAATCAACATGTGATACATTTTTAGAATTAGCTCAGCTAGAGTAATCCGAAAATTGAGACAATTGAGGGTTGTTCCATTAAAAAAAATGACGGTGACGTCATTACTCCAAAGGAATTCACCCTTTATATTAGAATATTATTTTAAAATACGGTAAATTAAAATCAAAAATCGACGTGTTTCAGGATTATTTCGTAAAATGCTCTGTTCAGCTAAAAAAGAATTTGTTCCATACTTTACGGACACAGTGTATAATCAATTTGCGTAGATCTGCAGCTGGATCCTTCCTTACTACAGGCTATCAACTTTCTATCTCTGCTATAAGTATCTCATTGTCATGATGGATATATGTACTAGAGATAACCCAGTGAATCTTTAAAGCAGTGATTTCTCCTTGATTTCTGTATTGATATACAGTTGGTAATATTCTAAATCCGTCTGGTTTTTAAATCGATTTGTTAATCTCAGGACTAAAGACTGCCCTTTCACTTACAAGTTCTTCCACCCAAATGCTTAGAATAGATACTGTCAATCATTCGCTAAATTTTTTAATATATCTCTTGCTTAATTGTTCGTGGAGGCCAATACAGTCCTCGCGTTGTGACATTTGTAGTACTAAATGAAAGTCGAGTGTCTTATGAGGTCCAATTAACTAGAATTATCCCCCGTTTAGAACATTTAATTTGAAAATTGCAGTACAAGATGCTATTTTTATAACACAACCTCTATTATCCATTAGCTATTGAATTAAATCTTTAAAATATATTTTAAATTTATCACCAATATAACCAAAATAATCTAACATACTAGGACAATTCACCTGCAAAAATATAGGCGATCATTTTTGTGCAAAATTCTACAATGTTTTTGATTCCTAGCCTTCCTCCCAGATTCCTAGATTCCTTCCAATGTCTTAAAGCAGCTTTCTTTAGATTTGACTAATACGTCCTCTTGTATTTGTGTGTGAAAGATATGGCACGGAAACAAGTCCATCAAACACAGAATGTTTTATTTAGGTTTAGATATTATTTTGTTCTTGGTTGTTTTTATTTTTTAGATATATGTATAAGTCACTAAAGTTATACTAATTTATATTTCTACTTTTACATCTTTAATGGAGTCCAATAAATAATGAACAACTAACCCTTGGTGGACAGCAAATAGAGAGAGTGACAAAATATAAATATCTGGGAGCTTACATCAACACAGAATTAGATCCGGACCAAGGGATCAGGGTACGAATAGAAATGGCAAGGGCAGCGTTCTTAAAATTCAAGCAGTTGATCTGTGACAAAAAACTGAATACTGCGCTGATATTGAGGTTTGTTGAATGTTACGTCTGGTCCCAACTATTGTTGGTAGGGGTAGAAACATGGACGTTAAAAGCGGAAATAGTTAAGAAGCTTGAAGCCTTTGAACTTTGGATATACAGGAGAATGTTGAGAATTCTATGGACTGCCAGGGTCACCAATGAGGAAGTGCAGAGAAGGATGGGCCGAGACAAAAAATTGTTGAGAACAATAAAAGTACGCAAGACTGCATACCTTGGACACATACTGAGAAATGATTTAAATAGTCTTGTGTAGGTCATCATGCAGGGTAGAGTCAATGGCAAAAAGGGACTAGGTAGAAAGAGGAAGTCATGGCTGCGAAATATTCGAGACTGGACAAACGTGACTGTAGACGAATTATTCCTCGTTGCAAAAGACAGAGAAACTTTTAGAATGTGGTCGCCAACCTTCGTTAATGGAGACGGCATAAGAAGAAGAAGGCATCTTTAATAAAATTTATTAGGAATTCTAAGGTTTCTCTATTAGCGGTTGAAAAAATATGTGATATGTGAAAATATGTGACTTAACGGAGGAAAATATTTTATTTCAATAAGGTTTAAATTTCAAGGTTTAAATTAATTTATTACATTTTTCTAAATATTTGTTACAACCAAAGAAAATGTGGTTAAGATCTCCGTAAGAAGTTATATCACAACTTGAGGATGGTGCCGGTAATAATTATGCCAAGCTTAAATAAATCTCTGAAGCCTGGAGAACTATAAAAACGATGAGAACAACGACAAAAAACCAAGTTGTAATAAATAGAATACCAGAGAACACATGGGTAGAGCATTTTGAGAACTTATTAACAGAGAGAAGAGAAAGGTTTAAACAGACAAATGAACAAGTGGAAGTAGAAGGAAGAATCGAAATATCAATAGAACAAGTGAATGAAGCAGTTAAGGGAATGAAATTAAAAAAATCTCCAGGCCCAGGCGGAATACATCCAGAGTTGATTAGATATGGATCATCAAAACTGTTTGAGATGATCCGAAAATTATTCGAAAGATGCTTAAACGGAGGAGAAGTTCCAGAAGAATGGAGACAATCGTATATCTCTCCAATACACAAGACAGGCACAAAGATGGATCCTAAAAACTATAGAGGGATCGCAGTGATTGCTACTATAGGCCGACTATACTCAAAAGTACTACGAAACCTGATAGAAAATGATATCAAAGACAAACAACCCGAAGAACAAGCGGGATTTAGGGCCGGACGCTCCACTATGGATAATATCTTCACATTAAAAATTGCAATGGAAAAACGAGTGCAGAGAAATAGAGAAACTCATATAGCTTTAATAGATTTGGAAAAAGCATATGACAGTGTACCGATCTCCCAACTATGGATAGAAATGGGTAACTTGAAAATAAACCCAATTCTTATTAACGCCACTCAACAATATTACGAACAAAACTTTGCGAGAATTAAAATGGGACAAGAAATCACCTCTCCTTTTCAAACAACAAAAGGACTACGACAAGGCTGCGGTCTGTCACCCACCTTATTTAAAATCTATTTGAACAGATCCTTAGTGAAATGGGTAAAAAAATGTAGAAACATGGGAATAACGGTGGAAGAAAACAAGCTATATACACTTTTCTTTGCGGATGACCAGGTAGTAATTGCCGAAGACAGCTACGATCTTAGCTATATGGTAAGAAAACTGCAAGAAGAATATGAGGTGGCAGGTCTAAACATGAATATGACAAAATGTGAATATCTCTCAGTGGGAACAGATGAAATATGTGACCTAGTCTTGGAAGACGACAAAATCAAAGGCGTGCAATCCTGCAAATATTTGGGGGTCATTTTCAACAAGAAGGGAAATAGCGCAGATGAAATCAGGGAAAGAATAAACAAGGGCAGAGCAGCGACCCGTGCCTTAAACTCTCTTCTCTGGCAAAAAACAATTCGACGAGAAACCAAAAAACACATTTACGGTAGTATAGTTCAAAGTATTACACTTTACGGTTCGGAAGTATGGGACGTCACCAAAGCTAATAAAAACAAACTTATGACGACAGAAATGGATTATTTGAGACGAAGCTGCGGTAGATCGAAACTGGAGAGAGTTAGAAACGAACAAATAAGAAACGAAATGAAAATGGAGAGAAATATCAATGATGACATAGAAAGAAAACAATTAATCTGGTTCGGACATGTTAAAAGAATGCCAGAGTACAGATGGCCTAGGAGAGTACTGGAATGGATCCCTCCTGAAAGAAGAAAGAGAGGACGACCACGGAGAAGTTGGCGCAACGATATTGATGAAGCAATGGCGGCAAGAGACTTAGAGGAGGCAACTGCATATGACAGAAAAAGAATGGAAATTGGGGGCGGCGAAGCGGCGACAGCCGTAATAAATCCGTTATTATATATTATATATATATATATATATATATATATATATATATATATATATATATATATATATATATATATATATATATATATATATATATTAAATAAATCTGACGGAAATCAACCATGATTCGTTTTTAAGCAAAATACACTTGTCAAGAAAAATTTGGTAGTCGAGTAATTGAATATGTATTGGGGTAGGAGTGGTAAAGTGGGTGTATCTGGGAATACGAATTTTGACAATATTCTTCCATTGCTGTTCACATTTTAATACGTTCTCTTGGTGATTAATATTTTATAAAAAGGACACAAACTATTTATAAGAAAGCAAAAACGTTAAGATACTAAACTAGTACGAACATTTCTGGTACTATGTTCAAAAGAAGGAAGACTATGACTCGAAGGCAACAACGTTTTTTTTTCGATAGCTGGTTATTATATAGTTGTGTTGTTTATTTTTCAGGTGTACACACTAAGTTCCTGGAAAGCTTGGTTGGTAAGAAGGAAACCAATTAGAAAACTGATGCATGAAATAGTCATTTTCGAGAACAGTTTAAAACAAGATGAAGACCAGCAATTTTACCAAATATACTTGAAAGAAAGTCGAAACAGTTTCAAACTAGGAATACTACTACCTATAGCTTGTTTAGCTTGTGGTGTTAACGAAGTGACAACGTTTATTATTAACTTTATGGACTGGAGAGAAAAAGAAGCTAATGGGTTAGAGAGTGGACGGTCGTTGATATTTCCAGAATGGTTTCCGTATTATAATGATAACTATTTCAATGCGTATTACTTTTATCAGGTATGCTTTAATAATTGTTTAATGATATTTTATAGATAAAAATAAGATATTGATAATAAGTTTTTATACACAAACACGTAAAAAAATGTTGTACAGATTGAACGAATTTAAAACGGAACATACGAAATCAATGTATTTCGGCTCAACTCCGCTCTAGGTGGTTGGCCAACAAAAGGTTGTCAAATAATTATATTATAAAAATCCAATACTTCAGCGGGCTGCTGGATTCTGAATTCATTCAAGAACAAGTCAAAACTCCACCCAAATAGGTTGCCTAGAATCACTGTGAAAACTAGACTAAACAAGCAGTTATTATGCTGTCAAACCACCTATGGCTTCCTTATAGTCCAAGAGATAGAGCCGAAATTTTGAACTGATCAGGAATATGACATTTCTCTATTGGAATATATTCATTGTAACTGGGTTAAGACTTTGCCTTACAGGCGGACGCCCCTCGTGGTACAGGGGGTGGCTATACAGGGATGAAGTTGTAATTTTTTTCAGAAAAATTAAAGATCGATAATATGGCTGAAAATTTGCCCAGAGTAAGATCTTTGTATAACCAGACGAAATCCCAAAGGGCGGACGCGAGAGTGGATACATAAGGGGTGGCGGACAGGGGTGAAATTGCAATTTTTTGGGGAAAAATTAACGATAAGTAATATGTCCGCCATTTTCATGGCTTATTATTTAGCCCCTAAAAACTCTAAATCCAAAAGGGCGGACAGCTGGGTTGGTACAGAGAGCCATAAAACGGGGTCAAATGTATCACTTGCCTGCGCATTTTAGGTCTCGGTAACAATTTTCAAACTGATTTTATTATGATATTTTTATACCGATTGATTTGAAAATTTGTATGCTCACTTCTGTTACTATTCTGAGAAGCGTCAGGTAGAGTTTTCCTCAAAATTTTCCAAAAAATTTCCGTAAATGAAAATTTTCGTAATTTTTTGAGGTAAAATCTAATTTATAGAATCCTTTCGATTTTCTGTAAGTTATACCATGATTTTTTTCCAAAAATTTTCAAACGATTTTTCCGATAAGAAAAAAAAATTAGAAAAACTTTTCTAAAACATTTGATAAAACTCTACGTCATCGTCTGAATCTTTTATAGAATATTTTGTAGTTTTAAAATGATATTATGATAATGTTTTTTTTCAAACTATTTATTTAGATTTACTTTACAAATCACATTTTTTTCTTAAATATAAATATTTTACGAATTAATTTTTAATTGAATAAATGTTTGATATTTGATATTTTATTAAATTAAAGTAATTTTATAATGTTAACTATTAAATATTTTTGGTATAACAAATAGTAATTTTACTTATTTTTTATCACAATAAAAAGGATTTTAAATTTATATTGCATAAATAATGATTGTTCAGATATAAGAAAAATTTGATTTATTATTACATTAATAATCAATTACAAAATATATTATTTCTATTTATCAATAGGTAAAATTCAATTTGTAGAATTCCTTTAACATTTTACAAATAATTATTAATAAAAATCAATTTAATAGTGGAATTATCAATTTTTTAAGTTTTGAAATTTACTTTGTAGATATTTTCAATATTTTTTTTAACTTTCAAATTGATTGAATTTTTTTTCATTAGTTAATTATAATTTTACAAATTCTGTTTGGACATTAATTTTGCATCATTATTATTTTAAAATATTAAAATAATAATGATGCGCGTTCCATTTAGATCAGTAATTCTAGACGCATGCGCTAAATGTAATAAGTATCAAGATGCTTTAACCAACTTGGTGAAACTGACTTCGATTGTAATGAAGTTTTTGAAACCTTAGAAACTTTCATGTCACTTATATGGAACAGGACTGACGAGAACAATTCCAAAAAGAAAAGTAAACGATGTCAGATTTTCACTATTTAACCGGCAGTATAAGTTGCATGATATGAACGAGCCTTTTTAAAATAAAAACTAAAATATTTCGATGCTTTAAACTTACCACCATGTCAAGATGAATTACACCAACATCTACTGCGAGCCCATTATAATTCAAATATTTGGACAAATGCTTATAAAAAAGTACCAACAGAATTGATTGTTGAAGAACATGGTTGGAAGTTTGAAGATGAAACATATAAATTCATAAGGTTTAGTGGACCTCAGATGCCAGAATCAATTCGAGAAGTAGTGATTGAAAATGAAGCAGATAATGAATGTGATATTATTGAAAGTGAAAGTGACGAAGATGATTAATGTGATTACATCAGTGAGAGTGAGAAAAATGAAAATTTTAAAGTTTTTCTAAATTTTTTTTCTTATCGGAAAAATCGTTTGAAAAGTTTTGGAAAAATTCATGGTATAACTGACAGAAAATTGAAAGGATTCTACAAATTAGATTTTACCTCAAAAAATTACGAAAATTTTCATTTACGGAAATTTTTTTGGAAAATTTTGAGGAAAACTCTACTTGACGCTTTTCAGAATAGTAACAGAAGTGAGCATACAAATTTTCAAATCAATCGGTATAAAAATATCATAATAAAATCAGTTTGAAAATTGTTACCGAGACCTAAAATGCGCAGGCAAGTGGTACATTTGACCCCGTTTTATGGCTCTCTGTACCAACCCAGCTGTCCGCTCTTTTGGATTTAGAGTTTTTAGGGGCTAAATAATGAGCCATGAAAATGGCGGACATATTACTTATCGTTAATTTTTCCCCAAAAAATTGCAATTTCATCCCTGTCCGCCACCCCTTATGTATCCACTCTCGCGTCCGCCCTTTGGGATTTCGTCTAGTTATACCAAGATCTTACTCTGGGCAAATTTTCAGCCATATTATCGATCGTTAATTTTTCCGAAAAAAAATACAACTTCATCCCTGTATAGCCACCCCCTGTACCACGAGGGGCGTCTGCCTGTAAGGCGAAGTCTTAACCCAGTTACAATGAATATATTCCAATAGAGAAATGTCATATTACTGATCAGTTCAAAATTTCGGCTCTATCTCTCCGACTATTAGGCAAGCTCCTCTTTCCTTTAAAGGAGACAGTTAGTTGAACGATATTTTATACAATGTCTATCACCGGGTATGGATTTATTTTTGTCCAAGTTTTATATTGGTCCACTATTTCAAATGCAGTTCAAACAGACATATATTAAATTGTATGTTCCGTTTTAAATTCGTTCAATCTGTATAAATAAAATACTATTGATTAAAAATAATAATATCTAATATAGTAAAAATAAACTTTTCTTTATTATTTATCTACACAGTGTTGGTTCCAATAGATTAAAAATATTTTTTGTCCTTAATTTTAACCCAGGGATTCTCAACCTGTGGGGTATTATTATTGGGGGGGGAGGAGCGAATGAGCCTATTCGAAAAAAAAAACATCAACAACATTGACTAATTTACTAAAATCAAAGCAAAACAAAATTCTTACAAAATAAAAAATAAAATTCACATGAACACTGATATAACAGGTATAATTATAAAGAGCATTATGAACAAAAACTCATCATTTACCCCTGTCCAACATTTTAAGAGGATAACTGTTTCTTGATTTCATCATTTGCCGTGAAGTCAATGAAGGTTTCTTCTTCGGCAGTAGAGAGCCCTTCCGGTGTAATTTGGAACGGATTCCTAACCCACTCGTAACTACGTATTAATTTTTCGTCGGCAAAAAAATATCTTTTAAAATTTTTAGTCAGCATCGCTAAATGATTCTCAATGGTTACAAAATCAACTTTCACGTGTTGTTCTTCAACCTTGTAAGTTTTAATACATTCATCCACATTTGCAAACATTTCTAGGTTTTTTGCTTTAAATTTCTGTTCCACAATTCCAAATTTTTTACAAAAACCATCCACTTTATCACTGGTATCAAATATATGTGTATTGGCTCCTTGAAGCTGAATGTTCAAAATATTTAGTTTCTTGAATATGTCAACCAAGTAGCTCAATTTCATCAAAAGTAAACTATCTCGAAACATCTCGGCTTCCGGTATATTTTCTTCTTCTAGAAAAATAGCGATTTCATGTCTTAATTCAAGAACACGTTGTAAAAATTTCCCACGTGATAACCATCTTGCCTCACAATAAAATAATAATGCTGAACGTAATGCACCCATGTCTTTACAAAGTGCAGAAAAGATTCTGGTTTTCAAAGGTCTCATTTTTATGTAATTAACTACTGTTACAACCGTTGTTAGCCCAATATTCAAGCCAGGAGACATTTCTTTGGAAGCCACAGCTTCTCTGTGGATCATAGAGTGTGTCCATATACACATTGGAGACTTTTGTTTCACAAGGGCTTGTAGACTATGAAATTTTCCGGACATTGCACGAGCACCATCTGTGCATATTCCGACGCAATTCTTCCACTCTATTTTCACTTCATTTATATAATCGTTTAAGATTGCAATTAATGCGAGCGACGTTGCTTTCAGTTCTATTGGTTTGCAAAAAAGTAGTTCTTCTACTAACGATATGCTATCACAAAATCGAACGTAGGCAATAAAATGAGAATCTTTATTGCTATCTGTTTCCTCATCAAGCTGAATCGAAAACAGCTTGTCGCGCAACTTTTCGAGTAGCTGATCCTGTACATCTTCAGCTATATCACAAATTCGACGGGCAACAGTATCATTTGATAGAGGTATAGACTCCAATTCTTTGGCAAAATTATCTCCAAACATAGTTTCTACAATTTGAATTGCAGCTGGCAAAATAAGCTCTTCACCAATAGTGTGAGGCTTTTTACATCTAGCTATTTGATGGGAGGTTTTATAAGAGGCAAGAACAGCTTTTTCATTCACAGTCAAAGTTTTTTTAAAAATGATTTTTGTTTTTCATGTGATTTTAATTTTAACTCGAAGAATTCTCGGGGTTGATTAATGCACTCACAATGAAACGTTTCCAAATGTCTTTTAAGTTTATTTGGTTTTATGCTGTCGGCTGCTAAAATTTTCGAGCAAATGATACATAGAGGCCGTTCTTCGTCATTTACTTCAGGAAACGTAAACCTAAAATTAAAGTAATCTTGAGAATATTTTCTTAATTTTATTTTTGAAATCACTCTCGACTGTACACTTGTTGACGCTTCACTAGTATCGAATGCTCGCTTACGCTCAGTTAAAAATTTATCCATGATTTTGTATAAATTTAATTATATTTACCTACTGCTTGGAATATTTTAATATCGTAAACTGCAACTCATAGTTGAGTTCAAAACTACCTTAGTACAAACTGATTATTTACGTGTTTCTAGGTAGTTGCAGTATTTTTCTGCGATCAATATATCTCTTGCTCGGATGCCCCAATAGTTTCTCTGATTATGTTTGCTTCTGTTAGGTTTAGAGTATTGGGGCGAAGAATGGAGACCTTTTTTAAAAATGGCGAAAAAGACACTATCAAGAATATGAAGCGATTAAGAAAACTGATTTTGGAACATAAAGATATAATAAGGTAAATAATGATAAATTAAGCAGTAATTTAAAGTCCAAACAATTCTACTTTTTACTAATCTGTCAATAATGATCCCAGTTATTGTTTTGGTGTTGGTATTGTGGTACATTCTAGAACAGCTTGCTTGATCCTCAACTTCGTACCACTTTTTAACGATGATACAAATACTGGTAGCACTGAAGAAGCTATATATCATTCATGTCTACACCCCACAACTAATAAAGCAGAATGAGATATTAAATCTTTATAAGTCTATATAAGACAATTGTTATCCCAAACTAAGAAGAAAGAAACCACTTTTATCCTAGGGGGCTACAATACAATAGTAGGCAAGACAAAATGCGATGGTACTCGTAAGGAACATGGACCGGGAGTGAGAAACGAAAGAGGTTACATTTACCAATAAAAGAAAATGTTAATATATAACACATGGTTCAAACTGCCCTTAAGATAATTACTATTTAAATAGGAATAAGCCACAATTAAAGGTTAAAGTAAGTTTATTGAAGTTTCAATTTTCACTTCGGAAATCGTTCTCAAAATAAAAACATTAGTAAATTAAGCAAATTTTCGTTTTTTGTTACTTTATAAAAAATTCTTCTAATACTTTAATTTTATCTCACTTATTTATATTGACAATTCAGACATACATTATACATTTTAAAGTAGACGACTTTACAATGATATTGCCAATATTGTTGAGTTGCGTTCCTGGGACGACTTTACTTGTAAGATAGTTTATTCGATTACATGAAATCAACTTTAACTTGAGAATATCCGTTAGAAAAAATCATAGCATGTCAGACAAACACATGTCATGATGACAGAAAAAATCTCCTGTTAGTGATTCCATAGTAAATTATGAGGAAAAAACCAGGAAAAAACCTCATAATACTATCCCGACATGGTAAGTATTTGGTTGTACATTTAGTTTACTTTCAATAAACACCAAATTCTGATTTTATATGTTTGTTATTTAAAAAACATAAATAATGTATCCTCTATATGTTACCGACTTACTAATACTTGTATTTTTCTTTTAATAACTTCCTCTTTTAATATGGGTAACCAGATCCTACTACATTCTCCCGAGAAATTTGTGACACAATTGGTCTCAATTAGCATAATTAGAGCCGCTTCTTTGATTTTCTCTTTTTACCATCCGTTTCTTTTAGGACTATATTTGAATCATTCCATTGAACCCCATGTTCATTATCCCATGCGTGTTTACATATTTGAGATATATCAAATTCTCTAGTTTTAATATAAGATTGATGTTCACTTATTCTAACATTTAATGGCCTTGATGTTTCACATAATAAAACTGATCGCATTCACAAGGTATTTTATAAATGCAATTCTGTGTCCTTTCTTGTTCATTGTTAGGTTTGGTTTTAGACAAAATAGATCTCAATGTGTTTGTTGTTTTGAATGTTGTTAAAATGTTGAATTTATTTTCTATCCTTTTAAGTTTTTATGATAATCCTTTTATGTATGGTATTGTTATTTTCCTCGTATTATTCCTTGTGTATGCTGTAGTATCTCGTTTAAAGTTGTTCTGTTCTATTCGGTCGATTGTTGAAAATTCCTTATTTATAATCGATAAAGGATAACCATTTTTTAATAAAACATATCTTAACAAATGTTTTTCCTCCAAGAACGAATTTTTGTTAGAACAAGTAACATTGGCTCTATCATATAAGGATTAATTGATTCCCTTTTTAATATTGATATTGTGATTTGATTTAAAATTTAAATATCTGTTGGTGTGTGTTGGTTTTCTATACACTTGAGTCTCATATCCAGAATCGTTCTTAGAGATTAAAACATCCAGGAAAGTTAGTGTGTAATTATATTCCTTTTCCATGGTAAATGTTATTGTCTCTTATTTATCGTTTATATCATTTAGGAATGTGTCCAACAACTCTGATCCATGAAAACTTAAATATTTGTTGGTGTGTGTTGGTTTTCTATACACCTGAGTCTCATATCCAGTATCGTTCTTAGAGATTAAAACATCCAGGAAAGGTAGTGTGTTATTATATTCCTTTTCCATGGTAAATGTTATTGTCTCTAATTTATCGTTTATATCATTCAACAATGCGTCCAACAACTCTGATCCATTACCAATTTATTTATTGATGAACATATTCCCATTTAAATAGTAATTACTTTAACATGCCACAAGAAAATAGCTTCAGAACAATGCCTTTAAGATACATGTGATAAACACTCGTAACTCCTGCTTTGACCGGAGGATCTGAAGAAATCTTTTAATCGTTTTTGTTTTAGATATATACTAGACATAAATAAACATTTGAAATGGTTCTTTTTCATAAATCTATCTATAAAATCATACCACGTGTCAATAATCCTCTTCAATATATTTGAGGTAAGCAACTGTGTTTAACAGATTCCGCAAGTTTACAATATGCTTATAATAATGTGGTAAACTATCATTTCATTTTACAGGTTAGCGGTGTTCCACTTATAGAACTTATTCTCAATGGAATACAGATCACAATATTATTCTTGTTGGTTTCTATAAGTTGTTTTCAAGCAAACAAAATTACTTTTATGGTAAGTAGAGGATCTTAGTAGGTTATATTTATTTTTAGTAGATGACTGGGACCCATGGAAATAAAAAAACAAAAATGGATCTTACAAAAAATAGAATCAGAAAAGAATACTTATTCAATAAAACAATAGCCTGACAACAGACTATTTGGGGACAAAGAAAAACTATCAAGAAAAAGATGAAAGAGGAGAAAATAAAGCTTGGAAAAAATACAATTAAATTCCAATAAAACTTCCACGAAGAAGAAAATAATCACTTAAACGAAATAATGGCATTAAAACGGTAGTGTTGCTTAGGCAAGCGAGTATTCAAAACCCAAAAATGAAAATAAAAAATGTTAAGTCTGGGCTACAACCAGAGATTAGTTAATTAGAAGAAAAAAAAGTGATGGAGCCTTGTAACTGGCTACCTACACTCGAGGGTTGGAAATCTTTTGATTCCAAGCCTTACTTCAAAGGACTTGTGAATGGATATATCTCCATAGGTTTGGTTCTTCAGTGACCGTTGAAGGATAAGGATTCTTAATATGAGCAAATATAGCTCCAGAGAAATAAAATCACTTTGTCGATTTATAATTAAATCTTTTTAGAGTAGAGAGGCCCAACACGGCCGTAGCGTACTATACAATATCAAAAAATTCTTTCTTTATAACACGTAAAAGAAAACACCGGCATGAGAAGATGCCCGATTTCGGCGGAGAGAAATATTTAATACGTGAATTGAGAGTGTTTAAAAATTCAATGCCTCAAGGTCGATGTGTGAGAATGAACTGAACTAGTAAATCACTACTTGATGCGTGAAGATTACTCCTATTTTATTTAGGTGTGAAATAATATTTAAGAGGGTCAGACGACGCCAGGGTGTTGCTAACAAACTTGATGAAGTGACTATTCAAGTTATTCTACACTAAGAAAAGTCTAGAGAATTACATTTTTTATTTTATATTTTAAAACAATATGAGGGCTCAAAACAGGGAACAACTAAAAAATAATATACCGATTATTCTACTTGTGTTATATGTTATAACTAAAATAGTAATCAACAAAGTACCTTCTAGATGTGGCCGCTGCCAAATCAAAGAACAATCAAAGTGCAGAAAAGGCTACAATACATCTAATCACCTATTTACTATTTATTTATTATTTAAAATGGCATTTATAGATTTTGAAAAGGCATTCTTAAAAGATATAGAACTAATCTCCAACGATCCAATTTCAACGAAATACAAAAACAATACCAATATTTATACACAGAGCAGTTAGATAAGGATATACGATTTCGACAAATCTTCTCAAGCAAGCACTAGAAGACATTTTTAAGATGCTAAATTAAGAGGAATAGGTAAGTTAATCAACATGAGCAAGGAATACTTAAACCACCTACAATATGCAGCCGGTATCGTCCCTATAACTATAATTTAATATGAATTACGATAAAACAAAAGTGAAGACAAATCAAGAAGAAGAGTTAAGCACTACTTAAACAAAAACAAATAAAAGAAGTTAATGAAAATTAATAAATAATTTTCTCATTTATATTATAAAACTATCGTCTCTTGTCCAATCAATCCAAGGCAACATTCCAAATAAACACTACGGAGTTTATGAAATTTCTTTTACAGACTGCCCTCGATCTTATATAGGCCAAACAAATCGTAGAATCTAAAATAGGATTTACGAACATTCCATTTCTTTAATTTACTCCGATTCAATTTCTGCTCTAGGTCAGCACTATCTTCATACAGGCCACAAAATTTATTTTGAAAACTTCAGAATCATACCCTATCCGCTTCTATAAACCAAGAATTATCCGAGAATCCATTGAAATTTAAAAAAGGTCAAATTGTCTCAATAAAAGAGATGAAGGCAAAGGGTTACCTTCGACATGGAGACCTCTCATAAATAAAATATTGTCCACCATCGACAGTATAAATGAACCGTCCTCTGTTCTCAGTAGCAGTACAGAAAATAGTGGAATGAAAAAAAGGTATCCAGAGACACAATAAAATAAAATAAACCCTATACAGAAAAACAAAGCATAGAGAGAGAACAAAATAAAAAAATACCCGAAGAGAATAAAACAAATAAACCCTAGACAGAACAACCCCCAGAGAGATGGAGTTCTATTACCCAGGACTCCCACATGAAGAGCATTTGGCTGATAGTTGTGCTCCTATCAAAAGCACAATAAATGACTGATCTAATCCAGAGGTAAAAACTATTTATATTGAATATTTCAGGGAGAACAGCTTTGTACTAACATTTATAACAGCGACTGGATTGGGCAACCTTCGAGTATCACCCAATGTTTGCTAATAATGATGATACGTACCAAAAAAGAATTAAAACTGGAGTGTTTTGGCATTGTTACTTTAAGCAACATTTTGCTAGTTAAGGTAAGACATAAATTTACATATAAAAACAAATTGCACTATACACTTATGAATGTCGTGTTTTATGTTGTACAAGGTTATTAGAAATTACCTTATTGGTTATCATTTGTGGTTACACAAAAACTAAAAGTTAGAAAAGTATAATGAGTTAAAAGCTCACTTTATTACAAATGTCACAAATTCTGATTAGAATATTAATTGTCGCTTACAATTCGCACTGATATCGCTTACAAAAAGATTTGCGAATACTACTGATCTAATGCCGTCTCGGCAGGCCACATGGCCGCAAGCAGGCTATGATGTTCAACAATAAGCTATTATTATTTTATGTCACACTAGTAGTTAATTATCGTGTTTTTATTGCTTAGTTACCAATTACATAATAAAAAGAGAAATCAAACGATTTCTACTTAGCGAAACCGAATTAAAATCTTAACCACTGTGTTTCCTAAAATTTGCGAAACAAACAGCTGGATAAATTACTCGGCAAGGGAATCTAAAATTGCATTCCACAAGCCGTTCATCCTGGTCAAAATTCGTAGTGAATTCAGTTTCTGGTACTTCAAAGGAAGTTAATAACAAAACAGAATGACGGTATTAGATTTTTGTTTTGATACAGTGCAGCAACAACCGCTGATACGTATTTCGACCTTCTTAGGTCTCTTCAGAACGGTATAGTCACTGCTCTGAACGGCTTGACCAGGATGAACGGCTTGTGGAATGCAATTTTAGATTCCCTTGCCGAGTAATTTATCCAGCTGTTTGTTTCGCAAATTTTAGGAAACACAGTGGTTAATATTTGAATTCGGTTTCGCTAAGTAGAAATCGTTTGATTTCTCTTTTTTTGTTTTTAGATGGCGTAGTTACGTCCGTATATAGTTATTTTAATAACTATTGTTTAGGACGGGAGAGATTTTTGTTTTGGTTCAGAGCAGTGACTATACCGTTCTGAAGAGACCTAAGAAGGTCGAAATACGTATTAGCGGTTGTTGCTGCACTGTATCAAAACAAAAATCTAATACCGACATTCTGTTGAATTACGTAATAGTATACTTTATGCCCGTGCGGGCATAAAGTGCACTATTGTGCACAGGCATAAAGACAAAAATATTAATAACTTCTTAATAACATTTATTATTGAAGTTACAAAATATGGAATACAATTATTCTAACTACATAACATTATTTAGTAGAATTCACATAAAATTGGCAATTCTGGGAAGATCCGGTGATAGATAGATTTGACAATTATCTATTATTTAGTTTTTGTTACTTTATTTGATTAACACGTAATCTGTAATCGATTTCGTTGTCTACTCTACTCTACTATAGTGTAATTAGGTATATATTTAGTTAAAATAATCTTTTTTCATAATTGTTAGCAATTTCTTCTTCATTTTTAAGACAATAAAAAACTATTTTGTTTGTAGATTTTCCAAGCTGGATATACATATGTCATTCTGAACCTCACCAGAACGGCTTAAATAACTAGAAAAACTTCTGTCATCAGTGCACGTGACTTAATGTCCTACATAAATTTTAATGAAGGCGTATTTGATAATATGTTATTTGATTATATGTTACAGAATAGTTACTACTTTAGATCAAACTATGCGTATGTTTTATTTTTTATTTAAATATGAGCAGTGTAGTTATTCGTCCAAACAGAGGGGAGTTTTTTATCGAAGAAAAGGTTTCAAGTCCTATTGAAATATTTGTGAAACTTGTCCTATTTTTTGGTAGCATCAACAAAATGTCGAAATTTGAAGATTTCTTAGTTTTCAAAATAAAAAAATTCAGATTATTACCTAACTCTGTTCCTTCTACATTATTTTCAAAACAAAATAGACGATTAATATATAGTGACATGGGGAACATATCAATTTATCTAGGAAAGAAGATTTAGTAAACTATTTTCTAATATTCAAAAGGGGTAAATAAAGATACAGAAAAAGTAGTTAACAAATAATTTTTTTATGAAAAGATACTGCATTAACAAAATGGTCTAAACATAAAAATTTGAAAAATTTTCACGTACGGAAAAAAACGTACAAATATAAATATTTAACTGTATATATAATTTATTTGTTTCTCGTTCAGATAATCTTACGCTTCTTCTTCTTCTTCTTATACGGCACTACAGCCCAAATTGAGCCTTGGCCTCCTTTTTTGCCTCCATCCTTGAGCTTGTCTGTGGCTCATCTTCTTCATACACAGACTCATAAAGGACTTGTGCGTAGCTGTTTACTGTGTCTTTCCTGCGCTTTCTTGACTTTCCAACAGGTCTCTTTCCCTGCATCTAGGTTTTTTTGGTAGCCTATCCTCTTCCATTCTTATCAAATGTCCGGTCCATTTCAATCTGTGTATTCTAATGGAAATTAACAGTGGTGCTTCCTTATAAAGTCGAATTAAGGTTTTTTAGATTCCCATCTTTGTATTTCGGTGGTCATTTTTAGACCGAAATATATGGGAGGGGACAAAATAAGCTCTGTTTGCCTGCATTATTCTCTTGCGTGTTGTTTCATCTTCTGATCCGTCGGCATATATTTCTACTCCGAGGTATGTAAACTTTTCAACCGTTTCAATGTCATCTTGCTGTATAATGTTTTATCGGACCATATTTCTTCTCGCCTGTATCATTATTTTTGTTTTTTCCATATTAATTTCCAGACCTAGCGTTTTTGTTTGCGTTTTTTACTCTGCGTATGTTTCCTGTGCTCCTATTGATGTTCTACTCATAATATTAATATATTCGGCATAAGCGGCCAGTTGAACCGTTTGGTTGGTCAGAAGGTTTCCTCGTCCAGTTTGCATTTGCCTAATTGCATAAACCAGTGCCAGGTTAAACAAAGTTGGAGCCAGCCCATCTCCCTGTCTAATTAGCTTGTGTGGTATTGCCAATTCAATCCATATATTGTAGAGTTTGTTCCTTGTGATTGAGTCGTATGCCTGTTTGAAGTTTACAAACACGTTGTGAACATCAATGTCACCTTCCCATTATTTACTCAAGATCTGTTTGACTGTAAATATTTGATCCAATGTCTATCTTTCCCATCGGAAGCCCGTCTGATACTTTCCAATAATATTTTCTGCTAGAGGTTGGAGCCGTTGGTTTATAACATACGTGAGGACTTTATATGCGATACATAGTAGAGAAATTCCACGGTAGTTTTGGCACTGAAGTTTGTCTTCTTTTTTTTAGAACAGGCATACTAAATTTTTATTCCAGTCGTCGGGTATTTTCTCTTCTTGCCATGTCTTTGATGAGCGCGTGAATGCGATTTGCTCGGTAATTAAATACAGGCGTGTTGAGCAATGTCAGAAAAGAATTTCAAGATAGATTGCACTATTGTATGAAAGTGAATGGCAGTCATTTTGAACAGTTATTGTAAAAATTTTTGGTAGTATAATATTCATTTTAAATGTCTGTAACAAAATTTGTGATGGGTAGCTCTTTCGGGGCGACAGACTCAGTAAAACACAGGTTTGAAATAAAAATAAATCTATTAATTTAGTATATATACAATAAATAAAAATAAAAAAAGGAATTCTACGTTATATACTTATAAAATAAAAAATAAAATGAATCCTACGTTCCCGTCTGGGTCCCGCGATGAATAAGTTCCCCGGCGAACGTCTATAAAAGAAAAGAAACTAATTATTACTAATAAAGAAATGAAATAGCAGACCCACGGTAATGCTCAATACCCAATACCGATGGGTTCCGCTTGGCTAAGGACAGAATACCGATGGGTTCCGCTTGGTTAAGGACAGAGTATGATCCTCAATACGGAAATCTCTCTGTCCGGGTTGGCTCGCAGGTTCACTACACCGGCGAGTCAGGGAGCCTAGAGCGCTAGCTACAAGACTGTCTAATTCCGCTATTCACACGCCTTAAATAGCCGTTGCGAATCCCACTTCGCCGTCACGTTGTAGAAGTGGATGCGCAAATATTGACACTCCCACGGTTCGAACTGTTAAACGATCAGAACATCGTTACAAATTGATAAAAAAAATAATTTTTTTTCAAGCCGGTTTTGTTGTTTTTGTATTTAATTTTCACATAAACTTATTACTTTAAGCATCAAATCAGTACAAAGAGGAGAATCCAAATATTAAATAAAAGGGGGGAAGTAATTTTGTAACGGTAAGCGTCACATCTTTATTAATTTATATTTAAATAATTATTTTATTTTAAATTCTTTATTAATTTATTAATTCCTTTGCCTTCAGATTTGTTTTTACTATTTTTTATTTAAAAAGTAGTTTGCACCCTCTGTCGTTCTTTTCTCTCTCTTTCTGTCCCGTAGAATGAATATTCGCCCTCTCTCTTTTTGTCCGGTAGACTGAATATACTGTGCTATGATGACAGAAGTGCTAATTCTATCATAGGCATACGTCCTATGTCATCTGTGCAAACTTCATTTAATCTCCCTATCCTTACTTTCTGTCAATCAACTTTTCTCTAACTTAGTGGGAATATAAAAGGCAAAAAATTATTATAAACTTCATTTTATGGTCTGCAGAATTCTCTTGGGTTTATTAGCTGTATTTATTGGCCAAATTCAAGTTTTATTGGCTGTATAGAAGACTATTGGCGGTTTTATGGGACATTTCAGAATATAATATGGAACAACTGTAATATTGTACAACATACTCTGGAAGACCCAACCGTCTAATTGGGAGGCCACACAAGCAGCCCATTGATGTCATAAGTATCATTCACATTGTATTCATTGTAAAGCACTGGCAGGGTTGATTGTTTCCTATTTTTAATAAATATGATGTATTTAAATTCTCTTTGGTAGTCTTATCGTTACAATTAAAAAAAATAACGGGATGATACGGGGGGGTGCGATGACAGGGTGCATTTCTAAGCAACCTTAAATATGACCTAATGTCTCCTCCTTCAAATAGTAATTGACGTATTTTTGCGATTTCCCTAAAAACTAGAAGTTGAAAAGTTATATAAAGTGGATAGTTTTATTTGAAAAATACTGTATACATGTTTATATATGTGCTTCCTTGTTTGATGCAATTCATGTCATTCTTATAGATATTTGCGATAGTTTGCACATACCCTTTACTAAGACCTACTATCGTCTTTTGTTTCTATAATTACATATTGTTGTAGAAAATCTGCTGTAAAGAATTCTTAATGTTTTTTCTAATAAATTATACAAAAACGTTCTAAATGCATTAAATTATGCATTTACTTATTCCTAGAATTACTGTTATTAGGCTGTTATCACGGCATGGCCTCTCACATTATTTAATAGATTTTTCTGTCGATATGCAGTGGTCAAGACATATATTTTTACCCTTAGCTGATGATCATTTCAGTGGTGTGCATCTTATTCATAGGCACGCAAAATAGAACACGATGCATATTATTTACTTATAACAAAATAGATTATGATGCTTGTTGAAATTTGGCGTGGACTACTGTCGGAACAACGTTTACATACTTATACATAATTTATACGGTAATTATCCAGTGTCTTATGGTTTCCTTTTTCTCTACTTTTGTTTTAGGAAGGTTGATGGTCATGATTTATAAAAATATATCCGAAATTGCTGTTTTATCGTCTTATTTTCAGCAAAGATTGGGTAGGACAATTTTTCATTGAAATAATTTTAATGTACGTCTAATAATTGGTAAATGATAAATTTTTAATTATAACTATCTCATTGGCAGTCACGTGTTAGGAGAAGACAAACTGCACAGCAATATTCATGCATAATTTTTTAATTTATTTGGTCATTAACCAAAGAACACTAATAGAGTCGACCAATATTCACCACGATATACGTTTTGCATCTCCAATCTCCTCCAAGGATAAGATTTGTTATGAGTACTCTCCTACGACAAAAGTTTACTCGTAATTTCAACATTTTCATAAGTCAGTTGACGGAAACCAACCTGCACACAGCTACAACTGGCCTCCTCTTTACCGAAGGGGCTTCGGTTCGTAGGCTTCAGTTTACGTCAGATTTTGTTTTTTAGTAATCTTTTCCATATTACGAGAATGTCTCAACGTCCTAGACAACGGTATATTATACCTAAAAGAAAGTGATATAACCCTACGTTATACCTTATTCACCTTTTATTGTGGAAGAGCTTTAATTAATGGACAATAATGCTCGCAAGAGTTGTGCAAACTTATCTTCACGATGTACAAATTACCACAATGAATTGGCCACAATATGAGAAGCCAAGAAAGAGCTCTACAACAAATAGCAGTAGACTTAAGTGAGCTAATAATAAGGTTAGTGGAAATGGGGAACTAAAGTTTGCCAACGAGGCGTTAGAAGATTATTAGGGCTAGCTACTGTTATTATAAAGGATTAATTGTTTTTTTTTGTTACCTAATAAATATTTGTGTTTCTTTAGTATTTCTTTTCTATGCTGTATAATAATGCTAATTTTAATAACAGCATAAAATAATTCATTTTGTATCCAAAAAACGAACATAAGTTTATACAACCAAATCTGTTAATAACAGTTTTATTGAAGGCTAAACTTTCCATGGACTAATACTGTAAGTATAATCTGTAAAACTGAGTGTAGGAGAGATAGGGCGCTCAAATTCTTGACAGAATTATATTAACTAATCTCCTCTTTGATTACGTTTCCGTAGTTAATAGTCTCCGTGTCCGGTCTCAGCTTTCGTGAAGGAGGAGTTCTGAACTGAGTGGGGGCTCTTCTGTACTTCACGTAAGACAGACTAGGCGGGGGATGTCCTCAACCTCGACACGCCATGTCCCATATGGCTGATAGGGAAAGTTCCTGCAGATATGCAGGACAGGTACGAATAAGGCATTGCCAAATAAGTACCCGAGGATCAATTGAGGATATGACATTAGGCAGCAGTAATGTCATTACTGAATTAAGGCTATGGGAAGTAAAAATCCTGTAGGCCTAATTCCAGATACTCACAGGCGTCACTGACATTATGAGTTAAGCGGCTGTGATACTAAGATGGGGAAGTCCCTAGTAAAGTTATCATGGAATCAATGAGTGTAACGAATTCAGGAAATCGTAAACATGATGACGGCCAACGTCTGAATACGGACAAGGCATTTAAAGAAGAAGTTAATAGTCTCTTTTTATTCTTTCATTTCACGTGGTTGACTTTTGCATTGAAATCTTTATATAAATCACGACATTATTTTATTGATCATACAACACTATGGCAATCGCTGTGACATGTTACACGTTGCCATATCTATATTCATTTCATAGTAAATACGAATTGTCGTAATTATCACATTGACATTAAAAATTTCAAACGAAGTTTTGAAAGAATAAACAAATAATTAATAAAATGCCTATTACCTTCCAAGAAAAAGTATACTGTCCAAGAAAAAGTGCAAATTGTAACATGATATTTTCAGAGTCATTCGATACGCGAAGTAATTGATTTATTTATTGTTGCCTTCGAAAAGAGACCCCCACCAAGTGTTACAACAGTTAAAAATACCATTAAACATTTTCAAAGTTGTAAAAAGTGTCATGAAACTAATAAACCACGTGTTAGTACTGTCAATGAGGAGCGTCAAAACAGGGATATTGATATTTATGTTTTTGTGGAAGCTAGTGAACCCTGCAATAGTGTACAAATTGCTAGGGAAATTAACGTGAACTCTCGAACTGTCCAGCGAGTTCTCAAAAGGAATGGGTATCACTGTTTTAAGATACAACCAACACAAGAACTGTTTCCGGAAGATAACTTTAGGCGAATGGAGTTTTGTGAAATTATGTTAGATAAACAGAATAAAAATGTACACTTTTTAAAAAATATTTTATTTTCTGATTAATCTTCATTTTTGTTGCATAAAAAACACAATCCATCCTTTGCAAGGCACTATTCTCGGAAAAATAAGCACCTCAGTGTTGCAGTGCGAACGTAGCATCCGCAAAAGTTAAATGTTTGGAGTGGGATGTTAGGCGACTATACTGTTGGTCCATTTTTTATCGATAGAATCCTAAACAGGCCAAAATATTTACAACTTTTATAGAATGAGATCATTCCGGCAGTTCGACACCTTCCCGTTAATTTTCAGGAGCTTTATTTCCTACAGGATGGGTGTTCGGCTTACAACCCCAGAGCAACTATTGACTTCCTCTATCAAACGTTTCCTAATCGTCTGATAAGTACATGTGCTACAATTAAATGGTCCTCTAGATCCTGTGACTTAGCGCCTAATTATTTCTTTTTTGGGGGATTTCTCAAAGAAAACATTTATAGGCACCAGTTTGAAAGGGCCACAAACCTAGTCGAATTAAGGGCAAATATACTTCATTACTCTGCAAGCATTACACCAGCCCTACTCGAAAATATGAGGAATAATCTGTATGAGAGATTTGGTTACTGTTTAGCACAAGGAGGTGGAATATTTGAGCCCTTTATTCATTAATCTGCATTCCTAATTTTTATGTTTTGTTAGGTACATTTTACGAAGTTTGTAGGTTCTTAATTAGGTAGTATTTTTCATGTTTAAGTTTGGAAGAATTTTATTGTTTTTTTTTATTTAAAAGTACAAACGATTCTTATTCTGATTTGTTTTCTTCTTTCTTGTCTTATTGTTATAAGCTTTGTTCATAAAATTTGTACAATTTTCAGTGACAATAAAGCATATTACTTATTTACTTACTTATTTATTTGTTTTGCTATTAAGGCTAAAAAATAATCAAAAAATTAGTTTTAGAGCATTATAGTAAATATACTCTAGAGTTGGGATTGCAATAAATCTTCCTATGGTCAACAAAACGATGTCGTTATCTGTATTTTTGTTCTAAATGTGCAACAAAATGATAATTATGCTATTTAAACAAAAGTTTTTGGTTACTTTTTATAAATTTTTAATTTTTTTTATTCGGTATCTCCAAAAACATACCAAAAATTTTGGTAATAAAATTTTTGGTTAATAAACTAAAGTTTAGTATCTTTTTTGGTTCATTAAATTTTTTTACGGAAATTTTTAAAATGATATAAATTTGACAAAGGATATATAACAATATTACCATGATTTAAAATCTTAAAAATAAAATATTTTGTTGCATGAAAAAATAAAATATTTTCTCAATTTTTTAAATAAAATATGGGGTGATAATTACCCATCGAGTTGGAATCTATGGAGAAGCTATGAGTATATTAACGTATGTATTAAAAACGGCGTCAGTAGGTGTGGCTAACGATCATACCAATATGGCGGTGGGTTCGGGGCCGGACTCGATAATAATAAAACTACTATACAAATATGACTAGTTATTCAGAAGATTTAATCAAAAAAGTGCAATACATTTTTAATAAACTATGATTTATTTATCCCGCGGTAAACACTAAAAACACGACATATTATACATAAAGATAAATTAATACAGTCAAATAACAAGTTGTATCTGAAAGATATAATAATTTAAATAATATTTTGAAGGGTAAAATAAATATACGGTATGAAATAAAAGAAATACGTTCGTTTTACAACTTATTTATTTGATAACTACAATTTAACTGACACTTAAAAATTTAGTTCAATTAACAAAGTTATTTTAAACAAATTATTATTAAAAAAAGAAAATTAAATATCTGCCGAATACTACAATGGAAATACTGTGTATAAATAAAAATATTTATGTTGCCGTAGTAAATAAGAAATTTTAAGATATTTAGGATGAAGATATTTGAGTATTCTCAAGAGTAGTACGATCTACCTTATTTATAAGATTTTTAATGAATATTATTAATTTATTCTCTGAAGTACGGGCTATTACTTTGTTTACATATTTGTATACTAACCTGCGATACGTTATTCCTGAAGATATTTTATTAACTATTGCTTCTACTACTGCAACTACGTTGAGAACAAGAAACCATTATTATGCACTATCACAATATAATATTTTAATCTATTATTATAATAATTATATTTTAATATTATATGTTATATATTATATTATATTATTATTATATTATATATAATAATAGTTTTTATAAAATTATTACAAAACTAAAACTATTCGAAAAACAACAAACGTAAATAAACATATACGATCTGTCAAAACGATCATAACAATATGGCCGAAGTGGGGTCGTTTTCAGTCACGTGATGCCCTCTCCAGAGATTCTAACACGATGTAATTACCCCAACACACAGCTACTGTCAGAAATGTTACCACACAGTCGATGAATTAAAGGAATCAAATTTTTGTGCATAGAAGCAAGGGCAGTGCTTCGAGGAAAAACGGAGAGAGGGTAGGTACCGGATTTATGTCTTATATGTGAGTAATGTTCATTCATACTAAATTTTTTTATGTGAATTTTTCTTGAAAAATTTGTTTAAAAAAAAACAAAAACCAGATAAGAGAAATACTAAAAACAAAAAAAGGACACCAACTATAAGTTTTTCATGAAAAACTTACCGTTTTCTCGTTATTTAACATCATTATACATGGATTTTTTTATGCGATAAATAAAAGTCGACTTTCGAACAGCCACAACTTTGTTAATATTAAGTTTACGGTAGTATTCCAAAACTAATCTCTTTGTTTCATAAGGCTCATTTTATATCCAAACAGTTTTTTCGATAAAATATAAATTTTTTGAACTTATTTGCGAAAAACCTTTTAAAAACATGCTGTTTTGACGTGTAATTTGTAACCTTTCAGTAACGAGTAACTTCAAAAATATTGACTTTTCGAAAAAACTCTGAAAATTATTTTTGTTTTAAAATCAACAACTATTGTAGCTCCTACCATGTTTTTTTTTTGATAAACTTTTTTAGCCCCGAGTTGAAGGGAGAAGGGGTGCAGAATGGACATATTGGCAGTAAATGGGTAATGAATATAACAAATTCAAAAGTTTTCTACGATTTTTAACGTCATATGTATAAACTATGGACTAAAAACTATGGACTAAAAATGTCTATGATATCTGTGACCTACTTCAAGAGACAAAATATATTTGTCAGTTGGCAACTCTGTTTTGTCATGTCAGCTTCACTTCTAAATCATGGAGATGGCAGTGTTTTTTCTGAATCTTTTGTCTACTTAAGTAGATTTTTCTGCTTATAAATGAATTTTTTTGGCTTTTTTGGCTTTTTAATAATTTTTTGTTCACTTTTTTTGGGTTAGGTTTCCTCAAGAACATGGTCAACCAGACAAAGAAGAATTACATTGTTATAATTTTAATTTTGATTTTTTAAAAATGTATTAGAGATATCAAAATTATTATCAATACACACTCTAAATATCATAGACACAACATGTAACAAACATGGATACATTAAGAAAGATAAAAAAGAAGAAGAAATACCTACTCAACACTATTAAGGAAAGAAAAATGAGCTACTTTGCTCATATACTAAGAAATGAAAAATATGAGTTGATGGGATTGGTTGTACAAGGGAAAGTGAAAGGAAAAAGAGGAACGGAAAGAACGAATCACGTCCTGGTTAAAAGAATTTTAAGCAATGGAGTAAAGAAATAACAATAGAACACTTCAGAACTGCTACAGATAGAGTAAAATGGGCCTTGATATTCATTAATGTCATAAAAGATGAGACACATAAAGAAGAAGACACACTCTAGGACTATTTATTTATTTGGATACACCGATAAAATTAATAAGAACAACCGTATTAACAATAATATAGTCTCTAAAGAGCCAACTTTTTAAGGTGCGAAATCAGCATAACCTTCAAGATTCACCCAATTAACCCTTAATAAGACATGGGATATAAGGAGAATTAATTTGTTTGTTTATATACTTTTGGTATCTAAAGGAGGTAAATAAAACATATTTTTGTTGAAATATAAAATAATTTGAAAAAGTAATAAAAAAATAGTGGTGGGAACTATTTTCCCGTTGTTCTTTAAAAAAATTTTGTAGGTGGGAAATTAATTACCCTTATACAGTTTGTGAAACAATTTATTAATTCAAAAATACAAAAATGCATATATGGGTGACAAAACTAATTTAGGTCCCAACTACAGCAGTGTGGAATGATTTAAAACATTGTTTTGGGCATAAAGCTACTTGACAATAACTACATATAATGTTCGTTCGTTTTTCTTCTTTTTTTGTTGAGCAAAATCTGCATCTTGTATAATTTTTTTGAACATCTGGTAAATGTGGTCCTACATTTCTCAGCCAAATTTCGTCTGGAACACCAAAGTTGCCCGTTTTTTTATTTTTAAATATCACAGGTCGAGATGCCTTTACTGTAAAGTCATCTATGAGAGCTCTTCCAAGGCGAAGCCTAAAATCCTTGTGAGAAGTATTTTTTTGATCATGAATTCTTGTGTACATAATATATACATTAATTACACTTGCATCTAAAAGAAAGAAGAACAATCTCATCCACGATTTTCTAGACTTCCTGCTTATGGGATATGATGCCCTAAAGTGGTCAAAGTGATCAACTCCTCCCATGTTTAGTGTATAATCTGCAATAACTTTTGGGCACATTATATCTTTCTTTGTGCCATCTCTTTGTGTACGTTTTATCATGGTTACTTCATGTGGTTGATTAGCAGTTGTAATAACCGTGACTTCTTTGGTATCCAACCACTTTATTGCTGTTATAGGGCCACTGCTCAAACAATAGAATTCATTCTTTCGAAGTTTTTCATTTTTGGTTTGCTTTTTCCTCATGAAATCGGGCAAACCTTTGCGATTAGGTCTAACTGTACCTAAAGCATACAGCTGTTTAGCATATAAATCTTCCAACAGTTTGCAACTCGTAAAAAAGTTATCAAAAACAACCAAAGATTTGTGTGGTATATCTTGGCATAATTCAGTTACAACCTTGTATCCCAAGCCATCATTTTCAATGCCTTCAGTTTTTCCCGTATAGATAATAAACTGGTACAGATACCCAGTAATAGCATCACACTTTGCCCAAATTTTATAACCACGCTTAATCGGCTTCTTGGGCATATACTGTTTGATAGAACTACGTCCTTTAAATTTCACCATACATTCATCAATAGAAAATCGACTTCCAGGTTTGGCTTGTTCTTTGAAAACTTCATTTAGTTTATCTATAAATGGTCTTATCTTATACAGTATATCAAAGTTAGGTGAACCTCTCTCTGCAGCTGCTGAATTGTCATTTAGATGGATATTTTCTATTAATTTTTTGAACTTGGTTATTGTAAAAGCTTTGGAGATAACAGGATTATTATAAAAAGGATCACTTGACCAATATAAATCTTTGTCCAGTACAGGGTGCAGTCCCATTAAAATAAAAACACCTAGCAATGCCCTTATTTCTTCTTGGCTAGTGTTTTTGTAATTTTTGCTGTCTTTTTGTACAGCATACAAATTCGTTTGAGCAACAATTTGTTCTATTAGATCACAAGGGAAGAAATTCTCAAAATAAAATATTGGTTGACTTTTATGGGTAAATTGAACATTTGACTGTAACACAGGCTCAAATTTTGGTATTTCTGGAACATCTGTTTCAGAGGTCCATTGTCCAGTAAAATTAGTTAGCGTAACCACTGGACTCTGTTCTACCAAAACACTTTGATTTTCTTGTGGGTCATTCTCAGATGTTCTTTCAGTTATGGAATTTACATCAACGGTTGTAGAAGGAACAATTTCATCAGATTCACCAAGCAATTGCCCAATTCTGCTATCAATAACATCTCCATCGGACTTACCGCCAACAGAAGTAGATGGGGATGGTATAAAAATGTCATCATTATCATCAGTGTCGAGATCAACATCAGACCAATCTTCTTCTAAGGCAGCAAGGAGTTCACGTTCTGATAATCCCCTTCTTGAATTCATAATCCTAAAATATAACAGAAATTTTAATGTTTCTGGTGCATGACTTTTGCGTTTTTTTTTATGAAATTGGATAAGGGGAATAATTTTCCCACCAACTTCAAAGACAAAAATAACTATCTTTTCATAAATTTGTATAACAAATTACAATGTATTTAGCTTGACCAAACAATATATATATCAATAATACAATAACTTTGTACTTACCAGAATTTTTGGAGCCGATTCACCAAATAATTTGCAAAATTGTAACAAAAATCAACTTTTAGCGGCAAGAAATATCATAACCTATGAAAATCTAGTTGTCGATTGTCAACTAAAAATCAGATCTATAGAATAACTGTCAGAATAGTTGGTGTATTTATCCATGAAATGAATACGTAATATCACAAAATTCAACATTCTGTGTATTGACAGCGACAATCGAAATTTGGCGGCAAAGTAAAGTGGGAAATATGTTCCCGTTATCTTATTAAGGGTTAATATGATTATAAACACTTTATTTGACATTTTAAATTCCAGCTAGTAACTTTCTTTTTAAAATTACATTTTTCGAAGAGTTTCTTTACGTAAATTTAGAAAACAAAAATTATACTAAAAATCATCCAAAATTATTCCCAACACGTCCAGCTATCCAGTTAAAAACAAAATAAACCTTCATCAATGGCGTACTATAATCCACCCCTAAATAAAGGTAGTGAAAGCTGCTACACATCCTTATCATCAACCCTTCCTAAATCCCGACGTAAAATCCACCCTAAAACTTCAAACGCATCAACAAGAACAAATCACAGGCTAAGTACAACTTGATGAAGACTTATTTGTAGCAATATAGAGTTGTGGAGTTACGACTCAAACTTAGGTGTAAGTTATACGAAGGTGTGGTGAGGAGTTAAGGCAAGAGGGAATAATGAAACTACGGACAGGGCGTGATTTAAGGGATTTAATTGAGGATTTTAATTCAAGAGGAAAAAATCAGCTTGACAATGTCATATTTTTAAGCATAATTTCTAAATTTTAGAACGAAGTTTGTTAAATTACTTTATTTTTATTTGTATTAAAGTTATATCCATTTTTTGGTTTTTTATAAACCAATATGATTAAAAAACTCTTTTAGTGTACAAGTTAGAGCGTCATAAACAATTAAATTGTTTATAATAATTTTCTGACCACTGGAATCGAAATTCACCCTCGAAATTCGAAATTAGCCTCCAAATATATATAAAAAAATCTTAGGTAGACTCATCAGAATTTAAAAGGTCACAGTAGCTCTTAGCTGGCCTCTAGACTAATACATTTATATCAAGAATTGACAGTTAATGATGATCATCGTAATTAGCTTTTTGTCAATGGTCTCAGCAGGATGAGCATATCGATCGATTTTTTTTTGATTATATGCTTTTTGGAGATAATGAAATGGAGAATCAGCATAATTTCTATTACTATGAATTATGTGATTGGCCCACATTTTTTAAACGGTCCTTTTCTTATCTCGATTTTCCTCAATTTTCTTAATAATTATTTTCCATTACTACTGCAAAATGTTCCTCTAAATATTCGACAAAGAATGGAGTCTTTAACTTATTACTCGACGGTGCTCCAGTTCATTCCACTGCCCTTATGCACAATAATCTGAGTCGCCTATAATCAAAGTCGCCAATCCTCACCTTGATCAATTTTACAGGAACCGCGAAACTCTGTGGTAGCTTTATTTCGGTTACGTTTTGCCTAATTCAAAAAGAAAATGCCTAAGAAAATTCAAAAAGAAAAATGAACATTAGCGGTTGTAATACTAATACTGTTACTAATACTTTGATTACTTTGATACCGATTTAGCTGCCTCCAAGTCATTTGAAATGGGTCTAGGTAAATCAAAAGTTCTTCTAGTCAAAATTTATTTTATTGAAATATAATTTGAATGTAATTACACAGATAGTTCTATATTTTCTTCACTTTGTGGACTACAGAATGAGTCTTTGTGTTTAGAGACGCTTGGTAGATCCTTGTTTTATAAAGGTGCTTTGTAGTATTCTAACCTTGGATTTTAAAGCCAAGTGTCTCCAAAATGAATTTTAAGCAAATTCTTAACGTCTTTACTTCTTCCGACTGACATTTTGTATATTGTTGGCTTTAAGTATAGTAGGGTTGATACAAGATAACCTTTCTTTAATCTTGGTTAAGCTTAGAGAAACACTCGAGTTGAAACGTTGAAATTTGTGTCAACCTTCACCAAAATATCTCCTGGTTTTTTTATGAATCGCTTCAGATAAAGTCGTTGCTTGCCTTGTAGCTTTAACAAAGCTGTTAGCCTCGATCTTCCAGTCGAAAAATTTAAAATCTTGGTTAGATAACACAACAGAGGTATAATCTATCATTTCGTTGTAGTATTCTGCAGGATTTGCTACAACTTCAAGTTTTTTTTATTGCTTTTTCAATCAGCCCAAATATCCTATCGGGAGGAATGAATGAGTGCCCTCTCATAAGGAATAATAATAGCTCCATTGTCTTTATATTCATTGGAACTCGCTTGCATAAGCATGTCAAGCACGTAGTAAGCACAATCCTGTTCTTATTTTGACCGCCACATCCGTCGCACACAAGTCTCACAGTAGTTACCTTTGACATATCTGTTTGGCATAAACGGTGCCAGATGACAGAGCCTACATGATTGGAAGATTTTCCGTATTATTCCTTGGTTCAGAAATAGCTGAATGAGTTCCGAGGCTCAAGTGCAGCCTTTGAGTATCCCTGAGTGAGATTATGTAAATAAAGCTGCCTGCTGTAATATGCCTGCTGGTGTGGCACTTTTGGTACGGACAGATTTTTCTGTAGGTCGAAGGAAAAAGCGATTATGTTGGTATTTTCTTCCTTCAGTAAATTATAGAATGCTCTGACTCATCATAGCTCGTGGATTTTATATCTGTATGTAGTGTATATAAGTCTAAATTGAAATTTTTGTTAAACACCTCCCGAATAAAGCCTCTCTTGTCAGGTTTATTTGACGGATCACAAACACGGTGGAGCTTAGAATTGTTTCTTGTTTACGATATTTAGGTCACGCGAATGAAAAAAAGTCTCCTGATTGGCTGTTTTAAACATTGGTTTTGATACGGAAATCTTCAAAAACATAGGTTACTTTGAAACTTTGTGTTTTTAAGGCAAAATTTTGGCTGTTGTAATGCTAAACGTTAGTACCAGTCGATAGGTATTAATGAGACGATTTTAGGGAAGTACATGCCTCAAAACTGGAAAAATGGCGTTTTGGCGATTTTGATTCTAGGCGACTTAGCTATATAATAATTTTATCAATTGTTTGGTCCAGATTAGAGTATTAGTAAAATGTAATAGGATACGAGTATATTATTCTAGCGTTTAAGTATAGTCATCTGAATTTCTATATTGTTCATTTTGGTAAATATTTAATATAAGCGTTTTTTTTTGTTCTAAAATACAAAAAATTTGATCATAAAGTCGTTTAAACGATTTAATAACCTCTCTGTTGAATTGATTTTTAGTGTTTTCTTTAAAAACCAAACGATTATTCTAAACGAAATACTTGCACTTTTGGTTTGGTGTCGAAATATTCGCGTTAACAAAATATTCACAGGGAGAGCGAAAGAAGGGTGTCGAAACCTTCCCCATTTGAGCCGGTGTGTCGGCGATGAAGGCATCCAAAAGCGACCGGGTAAGTTAGATGTCAATTCCTTCGACATTAGTTGAAAAGAAACGACAGAACACAAGGGAAATATGTTTAGGAAAGTGTTGGCGAAATGAAACGCCGCGTTAACATCACATTATTGTGGCTCAGGAGAAATTCAAATGCAAACCAGCTCCAAAATATTTATCATAGCGGGAAGCTTTTTCAATTTTTTCGTTCGTTCTACTAGCGGTATTGGGTAACTAAACAGTAATGAAATTTTTGGCAATAAAGTAAGAAGAAATAAGGGTTCTAAAGAAAACTAGCAATACAAATATTTTTGTTGGAAACGTTGATCCTTGGAAATACTAACATTTTTTCACACTGTGGTGAATATAATTATATTTAACCTTGATTTAAAAAACTTCCAATAAGTTTAATTATTTTTCTGCTCCGTTTCCGTCATTTCATTTAGCTTTAAATATTAGATATGCCGAAGATAGGGTAAAACCACCAATTATTGGCCTCTTAAGGAGAGCACATCGATATATCTATGAAATATTTTGACACTGCGGGCTATTATGAGTATTTTTGATATGGAATTTTATTAATATTTCTGCATGTTGCACAATTTTATTATGTTAATCTTTTATGTTATGTCGGAAAGTATTTTATATACGTTCTTTTGTAAATGTGCAAATTAACCAGATATTGGCCACACTGTTCCAGGTATTGACACGATATATATTATAGTTTATTTTTATGAACGAGAGAGTAATTAGCAAAATTTTAACTGGTAGCTCCGACCACTCCATGGGCGTGCTCAAGATTAATTGAAAAATTACTTTGAATAATTGTAAAAAATAAATGAATTATTTCAGTGTTATAAAGTGTTATGTGTATGTAAACAAAAGTGACCTCTTTTATAACACACTATATTAGAACTGACTGGCCTACATTAAAAAGGGTTTTAAAAAATTCACATTTTTTTTAATTTCTAAAAATTACAAAAGAGAAAAAGAGTTTTTAGAACCGTCTAAGGTATGTTAAATAGATGAATAAAAATATTAATATAAAACTTACAGCTACTTGTTACAAATCCAAATCAGATTCAGAAGATGAACTTTCAGAACCAAGATTTATAATAACTGGCTCGATCATTTTATCAGTAATATTGTCCAGCTTCCACATTTTTTCCTCTTCTTTAATAGTGTGATTTACTGCCTTTTCCCAGTTTTCAGGTTTTACATTATTTACGGCCTCCAAAAACAACTGTTTAACATCATGAATTTTAAAAGTGGTATTTTTTCTTAAAACTTCACTCTTTATCTGTGCCCATACCAGTTCAATCGGGTTTAATTCACAATGATATGGTGGGGATCTAAGTACTGCCATTCCACGATTTTTGGCAATTTCATTAATTTCGTATTTTTTAAATTTTTCTTTATGAAGGGCACACAACGAATAAAGTTCCTTTCTTATAGATCCGGGATGGTACGTAATATTTTTTGAACTCAGCCAATTCTGCAAGTCTTTTTTTAACCACTTGGTTGTGGGCAGTCCTTCTATAAGTCTGGAGTGATAACTTGCATTATCCATTACTATTACACAGTTCTTAGGAAGAAGATCTATCATTTGTTCGAACCATTCTTGAAAGACATCAGCGTTCATGTCTTCATGGTAGTCACCGGTACGAGTTGATTCAAAAGTTAATAAACCACCTTCAACAAAACCGTCTGAACTGCCAATGTGTACTATTATCAGCCTGCGTCCCTTTCCTGATGGTAGGTTTAAACCAATAGATAAGTTATTTACAAAAGCGTGCCTTTGACTTGTAACAGTTTCATCCTGCCAAAATTTATTTGGTGTATGACCCTCGTTGATCCATGTTTCATCAAGATAAAATATTTTTCTTTTTTGGTTTCTCATTTCCTTTATGGTTCTTAGAAAATGTCTTCTCCATATGACAATATCGCTTCTTTCTAATAAAATAGACTTTCTGGGATTCTTTTTCCAGCGGAAGCCTATTTCTTTTAAAAGTTTCCATAACGTACTTCGACTCATTTCTGGGTAATCCTTATCATCTCTAACTGAGACAAGAACTTTATCCAATGTTGGAAATTCTTGTCTAAAGAAGAATTCATGCACTTTAAGTCGAAGTCCTTCTTTAAAATGATATTCTATTTGAAATTTTGGTTTCCCTGGAGCATTACGTGGCATTTGAAAACTACCACATTTCTCTTCTTTAATAACTCTGTAAATCGTAGATTTCCCAACACCAAGTGTACTGCTAACTAACTCAACGGTCTCATCAACACTTTCACATAAAAGTTTGTCTGTAAATGATTTAAAACAATTAAATATTAATGTTTTTTCATTAACTGTTAGAGGACCAATTTTTCGGCGTTTACACGGCACTTCCAAATTTTCCATAACACTAGTATACACAATAAACTGCACCTTGCAACTGAAGTACCTACTTTTAGTGAACTGTTAAGAATTTTGAATACGCCACTTGGACCTTCCTATATACAAAATGGAAAAACCCACTATCACATTTTCTGTGGAATAAGTTTAGAAGGTAATTATCTAGTCAATTACTGTCGTAGATTCCTGGAATTAAAGAATTAAATGTTTGATTGTTGAAACCCTTACTTCGTGGAATGCACTCATTTCAGATAAAATAAAACGTTTTATTTTATCTAAAGAATTAAACTTTATTTTGCAAATAGGTAGGTACTTATTAAACTTTTATTGGTTATATATAACCAATAAAATAAACATCTTACATTTCTTGCAAATTCATTAGTACCTGTTAACCTCCATCACTCCGACACTGGCAACCTTATTTAGGGATTAGTAAACCTCACAACTATTGTATTCTATTCTGCTCCAACCTTTATACCTGGTGGTCATACTCAATTTAAAATTGTTTTCCTATATACTTCTGTAAACTTGTTGACAAATATCTGTTTTTCATTGAGTCACCCGTATCAACAGTTTAGGGATTTGCATACATAATTTATTGTTTTATTACTCTCCCATACATAAAAATACACTATAGTGATTGGCCATTATTTTTTCAAGTGATATTTTACCACTTAACTCGTAATTTAAGATAGGCAGGTACCTATTTGGGTAAGCAAGGATTTTGTAGTGAGTGTGGACACAAAAAAAAACAACATGTCAAAATAAACCTTTTTTTTTTATTCTGACAAGATTCGCAAATATATACTTGATGTGTGTCCCTATAGAATATAGTTACGCAAGTTGCATGATATGTTCTAAGACACATTTGGCATCTAATGCCTTCCTTATACTCTCTAATATTTAGTACACATAGAACACACACACCTTTAGAAAACTTTTTGATTTTTAAAATGTGATGGAATGTTTTATGGCAAGTTTGTATTTTTAGAGCGCGAAAGAATGTTTTGATACCGAGTTACGATTTTGGAAGTATGAAGTAATATTTGATAATAAATTATCAGACAGAAATGTAATTTTTGTTGAGGACTGTTTTGTATTATCATCAAATAATTTTCATTTAGTTTTTTCATTTCATTTTTTCATTTCATTTTTTCATAGTGTGGGCGAGAAATATTTTTGGAGATAATCTTAAAATCGCTTCTGGTGTAGGTGAAAGCTGGAAAATAATAATATTATTTGGATATGTACAGGGCTTGATGATTTTGTGTGATAATGAAATTCTGTTGTAGGAACTTTAACAATTTCAGGTATTGGAGGCTCGAAAATCTCAATATTGTTACTTCTGCTTTCCTGGTGTAGAGACGTTAACACTTTTAATGCTTTTCTTGACTTTTCTTGATATTTTGGGATAGAAAAGTGAACTTTTACACCTTGTTTTAGTTTTGTTGAGGTCATTTCTGTGGGTTGTCTACTTTCCACTTCCGACTTATTTACAGTTTTAGCTAATTTTTTAATTCTTTGTTATTATCCCAGCTTTTTGTTTTTTTTTTTTGGTTTTCTTTCATAATTTGTTTTTTCTTTCTTTTGAGATTTATCTGTTTTTTAACGCTTCTTGTCTAATTTTTTTCTACTTTTTCTTTTTCTGTATTTCTTCTATCTGATAAGGTTAGAACAAATAGAAGCTTTTGAGTTTGCTACTTGCCTCTTCGTGCCAGAGTATCTGGCCATACTAAGTAAGTCGCAATATATTTATTTGTAGTATTTACAGGTAAATTTTAAGAAATATTTAGGGTGGTTTCGAATTTTTTGGATAGATCTGTTTTAAACTTTTTTGTCACACTTAATTCAACTTGATTTTTATGGTCTTCTTTTCCTTGCATGTTGAAAATTTCATCATTCTCAGGTGCTATCCATCTTGCGTTCTCGATTTCAGCTATGTTTACAATTTCAGTGTTCCGTGGTTGTGTGGATGCATGTGATAAACACAGAAACAAAAATAAAAAATAATTTGATTGAATAAAACGTAGAAAATAGTGAATAATATTTATTATCATAAAGCGTAATTAATTCTCGAAGGGATTGTATGTATCGCGGACCGATCCAAATTGTGTCTCAATGATTACTGACAACTAACTCAACACAGAACACGCGTTCTTTGTTTTTAAAAGCCAGGCCATAAAATTTTATTATCGGGCTGGCCGTTATATTAATTTCGTTTCCCATAAATGCAACTCACTCAAAATGTATTAAAGTGTCGAGCATATCTAATATCTGTAGTAAATAAACATTGAAAAAACACATTTTTATTTCTTATGTATATAAACCATTTGCGAAAATGTAAATTTTAATATGAGATTGTTTTAATTAATTTTTGAATACAAAAAATTAATTCGTAGTTAGCTTGTCGCTATATCAACCCCCTTCGAGAAATATGGATAATACATACATAGTTACAATGGAAATTGAATAGGTATATCAGAAAAAGACAATGTTTACACGAGAAAAAAAATGTTACACTGAAAAAAATATTTTAACTCAAAAAAAATGATTTAACTGACACTTGCTTGATAACTTCCCGTAAATCTCGTATGTCTCTTGGGTCTGCTGTTCTCAAAATTGTTGTAGGTGTTTGTTTCTCTGGACACTGTTATTTTCTCTGGTTCTTGATTTACGTTGACCTCATACGCAGGTTTCAATCTATCGATGGAAATTGTTACTCATTTTCCGTTTACACGAACGACAAATGTTTTGTCTCCTCGTTTAGCTACTGGAAAAGGTCCGTGATATAGATTATCTTAACCGTTTTTGATTGTGTCACGGCGAATAAACACGTGAGTGGTGGTTTTCATCTCTTTGAAAATAAAAGTGCTTTTGGACCCATGTTGCGACGGTAGCTTAGGACGGAGTTGAAATGGTTTAGATGTGTCTTTAAATAAATGTGAGCACTGTCGTCGGTGTTTCTTTGCGACGAAAACAATAATTCACCGGGCAAACACAATGGTTCTTCATAAACGAGTTCGGCGGCTGAAATACCTAAATCTCCTCTCCACGCTGCTCGTATTCCCAGTAACACTAAAGGTAGGCTTTCGTTTCATCGAATATTTTCATGGCATCGAATTGCTGCTTTTAATTGTCGATAAAATCTTTCCACCATGCCATTTGCTTGAGGGCGGTTTTTCTTAAATGGCTAGTTTCAGTTGATTTGCAGATTGATTTAAAGAGATGTGATTCGAATTGTCGACCTTGATCCTTTGTGATACGCTTGGGCCTGCCAAAACGAGCTATCCAACCAGAAAAAAATGTTCTGGCTACTGTATCTGCTTCGTGATTGGGCATTGGGAAAGCTTCCGGCCAACGCGTGAAACGGTCGACACATGTTAAACAGTATCTGTTTACTTCAGAAATCGGCATCACTATAATGTCTATGTGAACATGTTCGAATCGGCTGGAAGGTGGTAGGAAACTTCCAGTCGGTGAAACAATGTAGCGCGATATTTTTGATTTTTGGCACTATAGACACGCTCGAGTCCATTTTCTCACTTCAATCTGATTTGATTGAAGGCCAAACATATCGCTGTGTGATCATCTTAACAGAATTGTTGTTTTCAGGATGTGCTAGATTATGCATGGTGCTAAAAATTGCCATTCGGAGTGGTTTCGGTACCAATGGTCTGGCTGTAGATGTTGGTACGTCACAGTACAAACTAACGTTTTGTTCCGGAAACTGTACTTTCTTTAATTGCAACGTTGTTTTCTCTCTTAAGTACGTTTTTAGTTCTGGATCTGTTTTTTGTGCGAAAGCTAATTCCATGATGTCGATATCTTTCTTGATGCTATCGACTCGAGATAGTGCGTCTGCTACAATATTTGTTAATCCAGAGATGTGCTGAATATTGGTGCAAAACTGTCCAAAAATCTAAATATCGAAATTGTCTAAAACTGCATTTGTCTAGCTTCTGTGTAAAGGCGAAGGTGATTGGTTTGTGATCAGTGTATATGGTTATGTCTTTGCCTTCATCTAATATCTGTAGTAAATAAACATATCGAAAAAATACATTTCAGGTAATGCAATTCAGATATCTGGGCATAGATATATCAAGCACACACGGGAGTCAGATCGACAAAGCATCCGTATTGTCGGGATGTCTACTACGGGAGATAGTCTGGTCAAATCCGTATACGTGCACAGATAGTAAAATTAGAATCTACAAGACTTGCATACGACCGATTATGACATATGGCATAGAAGTGCGCGAAGATACCAACAACAGGAAACAGATGCTAAGGGTTACCGAAATGAAAACCCTAAGAACAATAGTGGGCAAAACAAGAAGAGACAGGGTGAGAAATACATACGTCAGAGAGCAGTACAAAATTCAAGATATTGTAAGATGAGAAAGGTAGCGTGAGAGAATGTGGTACAATTATGTAACACGAATGGATGAGAATAGACTCCAAAAAATGGCCCTAGAAAACAACCCGCCCGGTTCAAGACCTCCCGGAAGACCACCTAAAAGATGGAGGGATAGTTGGCAATCTACCTCCCAGGAAATTAACCAGAGGCAGCTTCAGAATTAAACAGATCGAAAGATCTACAAGAAGTAAAAGAAGAGGAAGTAGTTGGTCAACTGAAAATTTACGTTATTTGAATAAATAGCGTTAGATTCGTTATGCAATTTCGGACAGGACATACAATATATTCTCACAATAACATAAAACATAAAGTAGAAAGAGAATTTCAATATATAGTACTTACTGGCTAATACAAGTTTCTCTAGATAAATAACGGAAATTTGCTTGCAAACTAACGGCACAGAATACTGTTTAAATCAACGTCGAATACTGACCAAAACATGGTGGTTACCTTGAAACTAGATATTCATACTCTAGCAGACATGATGCCAAACTTAAAAAAAAGTAGTCAGATTTAACAAAATACCAACATTTTCCTAACTTTAATCAAAATATATTAGAGGTCAATAACTCACTCCACACCACACAGTTAGTACTGGCTAATTGCGGAGTAGATCTACAAAATATAATAAACAAAGTAAACCAAACCTCTTTTTGTCAACCATTTTCCATCCACTCCTGAATGAAGGTCTCTCCCAATTGCTTCTATCTTGCGCCAATCTAATCCACTGTTTGCCTGCCACTGTTCTTATGTCATCTACCTATCTTTTTTGAGGTTTTCCCATGCTTCTTGTTGTCGACCTTGGTCTCCATTCTAGAATTCTCCGTGTCCACCTGTTGTCATTATATCGGGCTACGTGACCTGCCCAGCGCCATTTCATTTTTGTAATTTCTTCCATAATATCCCTAATCTTCGTTCTACGACTTATTTCGGTGTTTCTAATCTTGTCTCTTAGTGATATTCCAAGCATGATTTGTTCCATTACTCTTTGCGTTGTTTCTAATTTTTTAGCAGATTTTTTGGTAAGGGCTACTGTCTCCAAGCCGTAAGTACAAACTGGTAGTATGCATGTGTTATACACCTTTTTCTTTAAGTTTACAGGAATGGAGGTGTTTTTCAAGATATTAGCTAATTTGCCGAAAGCGCCCCATGCCAATTGTGTTCTTCTTTTAATTTCAGCATCTTGATTTGGTTTTCCTAGTTTGGTAACATGACCTAGATATACATAATGTTCAACATTTTCTATGGTATGATTTTGTATTGTTATATTTGTCTGGTCTTGGCTCAGTATTTTTGTTTTGCTGTAGTTCATTTTTAAGCCTACCGCTCCTGAAACTGCATTTAATTGTTGTAACATATCATTTAGTTCTTGGATATTATCGGTTATTAAAACTATGTCATCTGCGAATCGCAAGTGGTTTAAGTATGATCCGTCGACGTTGATACCCTTATTGTTCCATTCTAGTTTCCTAAAAATGTCTTCTAGAGCAAGAATAAATAGTTTGGGAGAGATGGTGTCTCCTTGTCTTACTCCCCGTTGTAGTCTTATGGGATTAGTTTTAGAAACCAAACCTAGCAAACAAAATTTTATATAAGCTGACGGTATAAAACTCGAAGATGAGGGACTGTACAGAATAAAGAAACTCATGTATCTCGGCGGTAATATCGACGAGAACTTGGTATCCAACCGTAGAAATTAAAAGCCGAATAAAAAAATGAATTTCGGGTGAATGTAAGCCTAAGAAATAATTTAGGATATATTTTGCCATTAAAATAACATAGGGAATAACATGTGAGTTAAGTCAGCAATGGGCCAGACTTATGTTATCATAAGAGTACATTTTTTACGCGATAATTTTTTACGCGAGTGTTTTTTCGAATTAGTGAATTGTAATTGTGCATAAACAAAGGGTGCATCTACAGGGAAAAGGACAAATAGCGGAGATTCGACCATTTATACAGCAAAGAATTTTGTAAACAAAAAATTTGAATAAATTGTTAAGATGTCTTTGTATCATACGGCGTACAACGAACTATTAGAAAATGTATAAAGTCATACCATTAGTGAATTTGTTTAGGCAGATATTTACTTATCTTTTTTTCTTAGAAATGGATTAAATTTTTGAGACCTTTTGCTAAGAAATGTTGATTGACGGTGTTTTGGTAGCAATGGGTTTTTTGTGTTCACATTTGATTGGTAGAAAACGGCTTGAATGAGAGGGATATTTCTGCGTTATGATTGGTTTAAAAAATATACAGAGGATGTTTGAGAAGTCAATGTGAGTCCTGCCAGATGAAGAGATTGGTATTGTGATTTCTAGAGCCAGAGACGACAATATAGTTTTTCTAATAGGACGATGCTAATTAGCAGAGTTCCCAAACAGTAAATTTTGTGAAAAGTTGTGTTTTATGTTAGTGGAGAGAGGTCCAACTGTAGTAGCAGGCAAAAAAAGTTGAACAAATAGATGACATACTGTAAGTAAAAAACAAGAAGTATAGTTTATATTTGATTAAGTTGATTAGTTGAAATATTTTTGTGTCTGAAGAGAAGGAGTTAGCGGTTTAAGTGAGGAGTTGGGCAAAGATTAATGCAGTTGTAGAGTTGTTTTATCGAAAACGATAAGCAGAGGAGAGAGCAGGCGTATTTGGAGAAACTGGGAAGTACGAACGAGGTAAACAGGTCACAATCGAAGGAGAATAAGATGCAATCAGCGGTTTTGAAGACAAAAGGGTTAGTTTCGTCATTTAGTTAACAGAGATTATCAACCACGACCATCTTTTAGATTAGCATTATTTGTTGGTTTTTCTTAACTGAAAATTAAAGTAAATATAAAATTTTTGAGTCATTAGTAAAAATGTCAATGAAAGAATAAAATAAGAGGTCTTTGATTTGGATATCAGTTTATTTATATTTTTATTGATAATTTTGGGTATATGATTTGATTCTTCTTCTCATTGCGCCGTCTCCTTTCGAAGGTTGGCGATCCAAATGGCAATTGTAGTTTTGGAAACTGCTGCGCGAAAGATCTCTGCGGATGAGCGGTCGAACCATCTCCTCAGGTCTTTCAGCCACGAGTTCTGGCGTCTTCCTACTGATCTTTTGCCCTGTACTTTTCCTTCCAGTATAACTTGAAGTAATTCATATCTTTCGCCTCTCAGCACATGACCCAAGTATTGCATTTTCCTCTCTTTGATTATTCTTAGTAATTCTTTTTGTTTACACATGCGACGAAGTACCTCAACATTAGTAACTCTTTGTACCCATGGAATCCTCAACATTCGTCTGTATATATACATCTTAAAGGCATCTATTCTTTTTTCTATTTCGGAGTCCATTGTCCAACTTTCACAGCCATACAGTAAGACAGAAAAAACGTAACATCTGATCATTCGGATTCTAAGCTGTAGACTAAGGTCTGATCTTGTAAAAAATGTTTTAATGCTCATGAATGTTTTCCTTGCTTGTTCGATTCTTGATAGGATTTCTTTTTTTGGATTACATTGACTATTGATATTTGTTCCCAAATATTTTATGGTATTTACCTGTTCTATTATTTGACCCTTGGCATACACCTGTACGTTTATTAGTGTCTTTGAAAATGACGTACGTCTCTATGATTTGATGGATGCTTGATTTTCATCACTCTGATAAGCGTGTATGGTATATTTTTTATTTGATATTCTAAAATTATAATACTTGATTTATAACACTTGCTTTAGAATTTCATAGTTTTTTTTATAAATTTATTTTCCTCTCGTCTACTCTTTTCTCAAGGGCAACAATAAAAAATACTTAAGCCAGGTTATTTCTTAAATAGTAAGTTGGGCAAAGATTAATGCAGTTATAGAGTTGTTTTATCTAAAACGATAAGCAGAGGAGAGAGCAGGCGTATTTGGAGAAATTGGAAAGTACGAACGAAGTGAACAGGTCACAATCGAAGGGGAATAAGGTGCAGTCAGCTGTTTTAAAGACAAAAAGGTTAGTTTTGTCATTTAGTTAACAAAAAATTATCAACCACGACTATCTTTTTAGATTAGCATTATTTGTTTTTAATTGTTTGTTTTTTCTTAATCGAAAATTAAAGTAAATATAACATTTTTGAGTCATTAGTAAAAATGTCAATGAAAGAATAAAATAAGAGGTCTTTGATTTGGATATCAGTTTATTTATATTTTTATTGATAATTTTGGGTGTATGATTTGATGGATGCTTGATTTTCATCACTCTGATAAGCGTGTATGGTATATTTTTTATTTGATATTCTAAAATTATAATACTTGATTTATAACACTTGCTTTAGAATTTCATAGTTCTTTTTTATAAATTTATTTTCCTATTGTCTACTGTTTTTTTAAAGGCCAACTATAAGATCTAATAAATTGTAAAAACATGCATTTGAGCAATTCACTTATAAGAAATCTTTCTTTCAGAAGTGAAAATCTAAACGTAAAAATAAACGAATTTTTACCTAAATTATGGTGAATTCTCATTACAGATAGTAAACAATAAATATTTGAAAAACAAATTACCTCGTATCCGTCGCACAAACCTAATAAATGGCGAGAGAAGTTAATGTGAAGTAATGAATACATTCTCGGGTATTATGGTTTAGATTATATACCGACTATCAAGTTTTGCTGGCGGCGGCATCAATCAACCGCCCTATGAGCCGAGAGACACAGTCGGCCGAGTTACCGCTTCATCCCCCTTGCGACCGACCTTCGAGGTCCCTCGTCCATATCCCGAAAAGGAGCCTTAGCATTTCGTCACGTTGGTTTGATATTAATGTTCTTATTTATGCCAACTGGGATCAGTGATACGTCACAAAGGTGGTGATGTTACTTCGTCATCTTTGTCTTGATTATAAACTAACTAAATATACTTTTATCAAATATTCCCTTGAGAATAATTCATAACTATAGAATAGGATCTTTGGTTTGATATTTTGGTTATTATTTTGCCAAATTTATGAATTTGATTACTTGATTAGCATTATTATTGATATACCAGATAAATTACAACTGAAAAACAGTCGTTAATTGGAAGATAAAACAAATAGTCAACCATTTTGTCTGGACGAATTGAAGGAAAAATCGTCCTGTTGCCACATATCCCAATAATACCCTCATATACCACAATATTATTCAAAAGGTTTTAAGTTCCTATTCGGATAGCATTCGCGATGATCATTAGCAAATCTCAAGGCCAGACAATGTCCGTTTGCGCCTTAGGTTTAGAGAATCCATGTTTCTCACCTGGTTGGTGATACGTTGTATGCCCACATGTTAGTAAACCATCAAATTTATTTATATTGTAGCATTTGCAAATTCTTTGGTATATAAATTCCTTGATATATATATTGGAATCCCCTCGTATAAGTATTGAATTTAAATCCCGTCATATATGTATTAAATTAACGAAGATTGTTTTCCATGTATCTCTGTTCCTATCGTACAAGTTAAAATACCCGAAATATATTTCAATTTCTTCTTAGGTCGGCTCGAGTTAATATAAACCATTTTGGAGTTGTTTATTATTTTACAGATGTGTACTTTCTCGGCATTTTCTTTTAATGTTTTGTTCAAAGTCGCCTTACAATTTTTGTGCGTCATAGAAATAGGATATTGTGCATTTTAATTTTCGTCAAGTGTTTTGTTATTCCAAATTATGTAAATGAATTTTAAAGATAATTTCGTCATTCTTGCTAGTATCGCTACCAGGGCTAGTCGATTTTAGCTTGGGTACAAATTTTTCATCAAATTTGTAACGTGCTTTTGTTCTTCGTCCTACGTTATGGAAAATAAGTTTAGTAGCAGTTAATAGTGGCAATTTAATGTGTAATTGCAGTCCAATTCTTCCTGTCCCATTTTTTCTTAAGGAGAAAAGTTCCAAGTTTTGTGTTCAGTGTTCAGAAGCAGTTTTTTTGATCGTGTCCAGAGAGTTTAACCCCAGAAATTTTAGCAATTATCCCAGAAGTTTTAATGCAAAATTTTATGTGAAAACCCAGGTAACACTTTGTGTTTAATTTTAAAAGTAAAGTAGACATTTTTTCAAATAACAATAATTCCTTTCATAACAATTTAAATATTGTAATATGTATTATATATTGTAAACCAAGGGTGTGGTTAGGCTGCTAATTTATTTGTTCCTTGTCGTCAGTATAAATGTTGACATAATGACAGCTAGCCTTAAATTTTCTATGACGTTTGTTTATTTTGTTTTTTTTTGACATTAAAGAGGTTAACTTTATGACATTTTATTTTAATTAAAAGATAAATTTTTAATTTTAATAATCTATTTCTGCCACAGTTCTAAATAATTTAATAATAGTTTTGAAAGTTTTTTGTAGCGTTTCCCAATTGTAAGTAGATAGGACATATGTAAGTCTTTTTTATATTTCATTTTGGTATGAACCCATGTAATTTGTTTATCCGTTTGTGTAACTGTTTGTTTGAGACAAAAATGAATGTTTATTTCATTTCTCTGAACCATTTTGTCTTTTATTTTAGAAAAATCTCCTAACTTTTTTTTGTGTTTACTTTTTTAGGAAGGGAGAGCCTTTTTTCCTTCATCCAGCAAATTTAGGATCCTTCAAAGCGGCATTCTTTTTTTTTTCTTAAATAGCTAGAAGTCTTTCTTGTTGTTCTATTTTTCATTTGTCCCAGGAGATTCATGTAAGTAATGTTTTTGTAGTTGCCCCAATCCGACCCATTGCCATTCAACTTATCCATGACCCATGGATAAGTGCCGTTCGCACAGTATCGTATATTTTGCTTGCCCTATCTGCACCCCCAGTAATTTCTGTCCCCAATTTTTTACCTCTTATAATCTTACTCTATGGTAGGCAAAAAAATATTTCGTTACAATATTAGCAAAAAACAATAACAAATTTTATATAATTATAAACTTAAAACTCAAAATTTTTTGGTCATTTATGTTTAATTTCTAATATCATAAACATTATATTTTGACGCTAACCTCTCACACCTCTTAGGAATGGATTTCATGATATTTACTTAACTCTGTTAAAAAAATTGAACATAACACTTATTAGTCGTATAATATCAAAGCCACAGCAAATATATAATACATATATTTATATTGTAGATTCTTGTAATAATTTACTTGCATTTACTTTATAGATAGATAATTTATAAAGATTTTATAGAAATAAAAAAACGCTATGACAACTTCTGAAGAGCATTAATTGGTACAAGCGATCCTCGTGTTCTACACTGCCGCCCCCAAACCTGACCCGACCACAAATGAAACAAAAGGAAACATTTTCTGTCTCATCCACCCGCCATCCATCAGCGAATCCACCAAAATTTATACTTCACGTGCAGACGGCAGCCAATTAAAGTAATCAGGGTTATCACGTGCCCATTAAAAGGATTAGAATAGCGCTGGATGTCACTTCTACGACGTCAAGCTCGTGTATCTAAGCAGGCTTTGGAGTCGTTTCTGCCCGGAGTTGGCTTAGCAATCGGTTCCGAATCCAGAAATTGACAAAACCAGAAAGGTAACTCGAAATAATTTGTTTTATGAATTGAGAAGTAGGTTTAACACAAATTTAGTGCGTCTAGTCTTGTCTCATTATATGGATAATACGAACAGAGTTCGGATATATACTAAGTGACATAGAAATCCGAACACCCAGTTTAAATGATTTTATTTCAATAAAATTTGGTGTAATTTATTTATCTTACTGAAAAAACAACTGATAAAGTTTTTAGCCTTATCAGTTGGAGATTCCGGTTTTTATACTTTTTGTTTTTAAATTCACTAACAATCCAAAAATGAATATTTTAGCCGCATTAAAGATCCAAATTCGGCGGATTGTGGTTCTTGACATTCTTTACGATTGGTTACGATGCCTAGAGTACGGAGACCTGTACGATTTCGTCAACTTAGTGAGTTTGATAGGGGCCGTGTAATGGGACTTCGGGAAGCTGGACTTTCTTTTCGGGAAGTTGCAGTTAGAGTGCAAAGAAGTGTAGACACCGTGGTTATGTGTTGTCAAGCATGGCTTCAAGAAGGTCGTACGCAAAGAGCAAGGGGCACTGAACGCCACCGTAGAACAACAGACCGTGAAGATCGCCGCCTAAGATTATTGGCCTTAAGAGACCGTTTCTCCACTACCAGCTTCATTGCAAATGAATGGTTTGCAGAACACGGAAGACCTATTGGCATGCGAAGTGTTTACCGACGAATGAGAAGTTTTGGCCTGTTTTCATACCGACCACACTGGGTCCTCGCTTTAACTCCAGAACACCGCCGTAATCGCCTTCAGTGGTGCAGAGAATGCTCATTATGGAATCAGGAATGGAACAGTATTGTCTTTAGTGACAAGTCTCGATTTTGTTTAGGCATGCACGATGGTCGAGTGAGGGTTATAAGGCGACGTGGTGAAAGGAGGAATCCACAGTTTTTTGTTGAAAGACATGTTCATCACACTGTTGGAGCTATGATTTGGGGTGCTATAGCTTATGGTTCCAGATCACCTTTAATCTGTATCAGAGGTAACATGAACGCGCAGCGTTATATCCAAGAAGTTCTAGAACCCCACCTTTCACCCTATCTTGACACCCTGGCAAATCCAACTTTCCAACAAGATAATGCCCGACCACATGTTGCAAGAGTCACAATAGACTTCTTTCAACATAATGATGTCACATTGTTAGCATGGCCACCAAGATCTACCGACTTATCCGCAATTGAGCACGTGTGGGATATGATGGGTTGGAGATTGCTCAATTTGCAACGTCCTCCTCAGACTCTACAAGCACTTCGAGAGGAGTTGGTGGTTGCCTGGAATGAAATACCACAAGAGGACATTGACCACCTGATTAGAAGCATGCCTAGGCGCGTTGGAGAATGCGTAACACATCGGGGTGCATCCACACATTATTAAAGGTAAAAGGGCTTTAAAGCAATGCAATCATTTTGAAATTTTAATCATTTACTTATTATGCTTTATTAAGTACTTATACAATATTTTATTAAAATAAAATCATTTACACTGGGTGTTCGGATTTCTATGTCACTTAGTATGTATTTTTAGCTGTTGTATTCAATATTTACTTTGAAGCAACTTTCCAAAAAGCACTAGAACTGGAAGAAGTAAGTAATGTTAAATATTAAATGTGTAAATGTTAAAGGTGTTTCGGTAATACTGTCAGTTTGCCAATACTGTCTTACACCGGTCATAAGTCCTTCCTTTACCTTTTTCTTCCCAATATTTATTTCTTTAAAGTCAGTTACTCAAATCGTAAATTATTGAAAGATTGTTTAGAATAAAATATGGAGACTGTTACTCTAATACGAAAACAATAAGTGCTGGAGTATCCCAAGATTTGCTGGTGATACAAAAAAGGGCTCTTTACTGGACTGAAAGCTCCAAACCAAAGAGGTCCTTGATATGTTTTTCTTCATGCTAGAAGCAAAACTGGTTTTGTGGCATGGGCCGAATTATCTTTCTTGGCCAAGAAGGGAACAGCTGATTACCACGAAGAAATGGACAGAGATCTATATGAAGAATGGTTTCAGAAGACGTTAATTCCAAACTTGCCAAAAGACAAAGAAAACGTTGTCGTTTTGGATAGCGCGTCATACCACTCCCGCAAATTTGATTTCCCGAAAAAATTGGGGAACAAAAGCCAAATCAAGGATTGGCAAATCGAAAAGAATATTCTCTTCGAAGAAGATTACCTAAACAGTGAATTACTGGATACTGCAGCCGCATTTAGAAACGAGTACGACAAGTACAAAATTGCAAAAATTTCGGAAAAATATGGCGTTAAGATTTTAAGATTGTCGCCTTATCATTGCAAGCTGAACCTGATTAAGATAGTGTGGAGTTAAGTGAAGAGGTATTTGGCTTCAAGCAGCGTTGAATTTAAAGAAAAAACCGTAGAACGGTTAATAAAAAAAGCTTACCAACGCGTATCTAAAGAGCAGTGGTATAATTATGTGAAACACGTCAAAAAAGAAAATATGATAAGTACCAATTAACGAGAAATATCTCAGATTTAATGCTCATTTGTTTTTTATTACTGTACGTACAGTAAATTTCAGCTATAATCTTCGTGTGTATTTTATGTGTATATATTTATCTTGTCGAATGGGGTAATCTACTTGGATTTTACATGTATGTATATAAGTGTGTACCCCGGAGGTAAAGGACACTATGTCCATTTTTATTGAAATTTAGATTATTCCACTTTTGAATATAACTTTTCTGGCTCTGCACATAGGTAAACCATACTATGTCCATGATGTGGACTTGGTGTTGTTTACCTCTACTATATGTGTGCACCGTCATTTACCATCCGGACATAGTGTTATGTACCCTTGTACACTTCCCGTCATATAAAAATGGTACACTTTTTTTTCTCAATGTAAACCAGTGTTCAGACCAGAGATATATAAGAGAACCTCTCTTACATATCTCTGGTTCAGACGTTTAAAAAAAATAACGTTCAAAAATGTGTTTAGATAAATAATATTTTTATTATTAACAACAAAAAACGGTATATAATAAATTTAATAACCAGAGAGATGGTTGAGTTAATGTCCAAAATGTTTGAAGAATTTTTAATAATGGAGATATGACAAAATACTATTATTTCAGCAGTTTCGAATTATAATACTTATTTTTAAGTTCCACACTTGTTCACTGTAAAAGTTATTCATTTTGTAATAATTTTAAATTAAATTTTTAATTTTTCCAGTGTGTTTTATTGATTCTAGTATGCCACAACTCAATACAGTTTTGTGCTACACTTTAAGAGAAACGAATGACAGCTCTCAATATGAAATTAAACATAATAATATTTAAAGTCATGTCTAAATTTTTTTATTTTTTAACATTATTTTTGAATTAAAATATTTTCATAAATTATAATAAAACACTCTGTGTAGACAAGTAAACCAGCGAAAACAAAGGTAAAAGAGAAAGCTATTATTACTCCTACGATTAATGGGGCAATAAAAAAAATCTTCTTCGGGACGATTTATCTCTAAGCAGGGATGCAGGCAATTTCAATGAACATAATGACGTTATTTTAAAGAGAAATGAGAAAAGTGTTAAAAGAAAGGTACAAAATATAACTAAGTGCAAACAAAAAGGTAAAAAACGTGTAGTAAATAAACAAAATTGGGCCTGTAATGTTCGCAAACGAAAAATAGCTGGTGGGAAAGAGTATCTCAGTAAAAGAGGCAAAGACATGCCTGCAAAAATGTTAAAGCCTTCTTGCATGTGTCGCATGAAATGCTCTGAAAGATTGCCAGAATACGAAAGACAAAAAATTTTCAACTCAGACTGAGACCAACGTTTTAGATCTTAAAAAGCAATTTACCTTCTCATGTATCGACATCCAACCTACTCTTCGATCAAGAAAAAAAGATCCAAATTCTACCAAATCTAAAAATAATACACTACACTACCATTTTACAGTGAACAATCAGCTATTAAAGGTGTGCAAGCTTATGTTTTTAAACACACTTTGTATATCTATATTAGTAGTAGTAAAGATGTTGAAAAAAATTGAGTCAGGAGGTTTATTAAAAACTGATCAAAGAGGTAGACACACGCCAACCAATAAAACTCCTACCGAAACCGTAAATAGTATACATCAACATATTAAATCATTCCCAAAATACGAGAGTCATTATTCCAGAGAAAGAAGTAAGAGAGATTATCTGGGCACAGAAATTACAATAGAAAAGATATGTCAACTGTACATTGATGAATGCAATGAAAGACATGCAGATCCAAAGCTCAGAGCAAAAAAGTGGTTGTACACAGATATTTTTAATAAAGACTTCAAGTTGTCGTTTAAACCGCCCGAAAGAGACATTTGCGATACATGCAGTACATTCACCGCTCAATTAAAAAATAATCTTACTGCAGACGAACTAACCAGTGTACAGGCTGATTATGATACTCACCTAATTGAATCTAAAACTTGGTATAACTTAAAACAATTGGACTTTATAATAGCTAAAGAGTCACCAAAATACAAAGTACTATCTGGTGATTTGCAAAAATGTTTGCCTTCACCACTAACAAACAATTGTATTAGTTTCTTCAAAAGAAAGCTTTGGACATTAAATTTTACATTAAATGATGCCAGTGATTCTTCTGTACAATGTATGCTGTGGGACGAATCGAAAGGGGCCCGAGGTGCAAATGAAATTGCCTTGTCAATTTTGAAATGGGCTGACAATACAATTCCAGGTAGTCAAGTAGAGGACATCACTCTTTGGACCGACAACTGCTATGGACAAAATAAAAATATAAGTATTATAATGTGCTATTTTTGGATACTGCAAATAAAGACGATCACTCAAAAGTTTTTACTGAAAGGACACACACATATGGAAGCAGACACTGTTCATGCTTTAATCGAAAGAAAAAGAAAGAAACTCTCCAATTTGGCCATTTTAACACCATGGGACTGGCAACAACTAGTTAGGCAAACATCAGGTAAATACACAGTGCACAATATGGAACTTGCAGATTTCAAAAACTTCAAAACGCTGTTCGATAACAAATTGTCATCTAATCCTCCTTTTGTAAATAGAAAAAAAAATGTTAATAAAGACCCTGTTCTACTGTCAACATGTGTTTTCCTACAAGTCCAACAAGAACACATTGGAAAGTTTTTTTATAAGACCGATTTCAATAATCAAAATATATATGAAGTGGACTTCATGAGGTGTCGAAGACAGCAAGTAACGTTTCCAGTCCAATTAAATCAAGTCTCAATAATCCCATTACCAATCACAAAACAAAAGTACAATGACTTAATTGCACTACTGCCTTTTGTTCCGTCAGTTTGTCATGCGTTTTATCAAAATTTAACACAGCGATGTAGCCACAAACGATGTAGACACAAGAAGATGAAGATGATATGGATGGAGCATCTTTAACAATTTTGAAACTTGTCGTCTATAATTTTACTTAATTATTATAACATTATAATATTTACCTCTAATAAAATAATAGGATAGGCTCTTTAATGTGTTTGTATTGTTTATTTCGCAAAGACCTTAACATGCAATGCCACATTATTTAAAAAAGTTATTAGAGGTAAACAACACTATGTCCAACTACACATTTTTAAAAAAATTTTAAATAATGAACGGTAAACCTCAGGTATATAACACTTAATGGAATGAAAAGCACATTACATATACACACCACAATAATAATATATTAATCTTGGTTAAATATAAGAAACATTTGAGTATTTACTGATTACAAATTTAAAACATTTTAAAACTGCTCTCCTGAAAAAGTAAGAAAATGGACATAGTGTCCTTTACCTCCGAGGTACCGAAGTATTACCGAGATATTAGATATTATAGTGTACAGGCATTTTTTATAGAATTTATTTTTTTTTTTGTTTATTTTCTTATTTAACTCAGTTAAATTAATGAGTAAAGATTTTTGAAACGAATAAGGTCCTGATCTATCTGTCTAAAACCATGATAGTCTTAATCATCGCCAACATCCAGACCGGATAGAGCACTGAAGAAGAATTGCCTAACTACCACACACCTACCACTGTGCCGACATGAATAGCATAGCTGCGTGCCGTAAGACCAACACTGCATTCTAAATGTGGCGTCGACTATAGTGGAATGTAATGGTTCAATTTCTGGCTAGACAACAAAAAGTCTAATGTAGCAGTTTAAAATCCTAATGGATCTGGGACGTACGAAATAACAGCTAAACAACTATTTAGCACAGCAGCTGATAAAGAAACATTCCAAGAACTTGATCACAGACATGACACTTAAAGACAATCTGTTGTACTGTTCTTATTAATTTTCTTTTTTGTGCCTATATATTTTTTACATAGTTTCTGTTCATCTTCTTCTTCCTTCTTTTATGTAGGCTTTAAAGCTTGTCTTCTCTTCAATATTAGCCTCCTAAATTGTTTAAATTATGGCATCATCTTTTTCTTGGTCTGCCAATACTTCTTCATCCATTTGGTGACTTATCTCGTACTATTCGTACTATCCTATTCTCTGTCATTCTACTGATGTGTTCATTATACTTTTGTTTCCGTTTTGTCGTCCATTTATTTATGTCTTCTATATTGCATGCTCTTATGTTTTCGCTTCCCTCCCTATCTAACAGACTTTTCCCTTATATTGGAGTATTTTATCCCTATTGTTTCTAGTAGTCTGTTAATATATGTCTAATTGCTGCTTTATAGATTCTTATTTTTGGGTCTTGTCTTAGGTGTTTGTTATTTCAGATGCTGTCATTAAGAGAACCAAATGTATCTTGTCATACATTTGGTTTTTTCTGTTAATATTAAATATAGAAAATACAATATTATCATATTGTATTTCTTGGCTGTTGTATTAAAGATGTGTGTTAATATTTGGAGCTCCTCTTCTGTCTTGGCGATTAATGCGGCGTCGTCTGCATAACATAGTATTTGGATTTCTTTGTTTCCCATTCTGTAACCATGACCTTTACGTACTGCTTGTATTATTTCGTCCATTATTTTTTTAGAGAAACGTGGGCTTAAAGAGTCACCCTGTCTGACTCGGCTTAGTACTGATATGTTAGTTTTCCATTTATCTTTCCTGCATTCGATTATGGAAGTAGATGTTTTCGATGGTTTGTATAATATTGATCGGTATGTTTCTTTTATACAGTAGGTGTAAGATGTCTTCGACTTGATTACGATTGAAAGCCTTTATCAGATCTATAAAACAGATAGGTTTATTGTACTCGATGGCTTTTTCTGTGATTTGTTTTAGTACAAATACGGCGGAACGATCTTCCGGATATGAATCCTTGTTGTTCATATGATAAAGTTGTAAATTTATTAAATTTTTTGGTTAGGACTTTTGTGGTAAGCTTAAGTGCGGTGTTCAGTAGATTTATACCTCTATAATTTTTGGGTTGTCTTTATCTCCTTTCTTGAACATTGGTATCATTATGCTGTTCCTCCATGTGACCGGTATCTTGCAGTGCAATATTAGTTTTTGTATAAGTTTTGTCATCTCTAGGGCTACATTTTCTCCTCCATGTTTTAGAAGCTCGTTGGTTATTCCGTCTGGTCCTGGTGACTTTCTATTTTTGAGTGAATTTATGGCTATCTCTACTATCTGAAAACTGATTTCTATTTTGTGTCTTAATTCAGGTACTTTATTGTGTTGATTATTATTTTCCTTTCCTTTTAACAGTTCATTCAGGTATCTTTCCCATTCGTTTGCTGGTATGTTATTGTATTCCTTCAACTTTGCCATTTCTTTTCGTTGATTTTCTATGGATCTTCATATTTGTTTTTGTGTACTGTAGAAGGCGCTTTCCTTTTTTTTATGAACTTTTCCTAGTGTCCTTTTTTTTCTTGCCAACTGCTTTATTTCATTTCGTATTTTTTTATAGGAGTCTCGGGATTTTGGAATATTTGATGTTTTTTACTTCGTGTAGGCCTCGCGTTTTTCTTTACATTTCTCTTTTATCTCTTATTTATTTCTGAAAGGATATAGGTTTTATTAAACTATATAAATTGTGATTTTTTTTATACTGTACATATGGTACATACACAAAACACAATATAATATAATAGAAAAATAATATTCTAAAAAATAAGGCCTTAATAATGTCGAAGAATTTATTTGCTATTACAGTATTTAAATACCCTTAACCTATTATACGAAACGGCCCATTTAGTGTTATCTAAACAGCCGTAACGTGAAACAGCGCTACCCTCCACGAAATAATAAATATCCACAGAATTGATAGTGTCAAAAGTAGACAGAAGATCTGCCGCACTCAAACATCCTGGCAGACATTAGTGGGACTAATGTTGGAATATATTACCGGAGAAATGGGAATCAAGGGCCCTGTCCCACATAAATTACACAGATATCTTCTTAATACGTGCCTGCCATCCGGAGATTCCTGCAATATTGTCAATTTTAAGCCGTCTCCTGTCACAATTTCCGCTTTTCTTTCTTTGGTCTGCTAATTAAGTTGAGCTGTGGAAATTCCCAGTTGATCCCCGGTAAATTTTGACGTGAAATGTTTCAGGTGCCTCTCGTTTTACCTATTTATAAAGACCATTGTAAAATATGGACCAAATTTACATATTTTTAATATAGACCATGGCAATTGTAGATACAGGTGTATTTAAAAATAATAATTAGGTAATAAAATTTAGGGAACAAGCAAATTATCTTCTCTAAATAAAAGTACAAAATATAGAATTATATTTTAAAAAATTTTTAATTTTTTGGCTAATACATTTATTTTACAACGGAACTTAAACGGCTACTACAACATAGAATCTCTTAATATTTGAACTAAAGAATTATCTTCTCTAGTAATCTGTCTATAAGAAACTAATCTTAAAACCAACAACGTGCATAATAAAAACTATACTAGATTTCTCAAAAATAGCGATACAAAAGACGCCAGCAGCAGAGTAGGTATTTTCCAGATGATAGCATAGATTCTACTCTTGATATTTCAGTGATACTATACTAAAATTTGCTAATATTGCGGTGGGAAAAACAAAATCTTGTAAATGAACATCGTTACCATGGTGGAACGAAGAAATAGTTCTAGCTATGAAATCTAGCACACATGCTTTTAATGTTTTAAAAAGACATAAAACAACAGAAAACTTTAACAATTTTAAAACACTTAGGGAAAAAACAAATTTTTTTCTAAAACTACCCTCTTTCCTATAGACCAATTTCCAAAAAGGGAAAACGAAGAGTATGCAAGACAATGGACGAATCACGCAATACAAAAATGGATGTGTCAAGAGAACATAGTTAGAGCAATAGAAGCACAAAGAATTAGATGGTATGGACAGATAATAAGACAGAAGAGCGGTCCGTTAAGAGTTATAACGGAATGAATACCACTAGGTAAAAGAACCACGGGCAGACCTAAACTGAGATGGAGACAACAAGTGGAAGGAGACTTAAGGAGTATGAAAATTGGAAATATAGGAAGGGCAATCAAAGAAAGATAAAAATGGAGAAAAGTAGTGGAAACAGCGAAGTCACACCAAAAACTGTAAAACCAAACCGAGAATGGGACGATCCTCTACACAAAAAGGATCTTTAAGTGGAAACAATTTTACTTTCTTCAGGAGCATATAGCTTGTATAAACAGTTTATCTATGATATTTAGTTCAGAAAAAAAAATGAATTAATAGGAGGCTATGAAGCTTAATCTTAATTAGTTGAAGTAGTTAATTTGGCCATCCATTAAATTTCATGTAATAACAGGAAAGTTATGATTTGATATTTTTAAAATAAATGTTGTTTGTAAATGTATATTTTGTTAACATTTTTAAACCCTTTTAGCTTTTTACTATTAAAAGGTTTAAAGTAGAATCAACCTGAATGGTTGAATTTTTTTGAATGATTAGTACAACTTACTTTAGACGTAAACTTGTGTTTTGCATCGATACGACTCATAGCTCTTTAGTAAATTCATTACCTTTACATCTACCTGGTATTTATTTCAAATTTTTTCTTTCACAAATAAAGTAGCTTAAGAAAATGTAGCAATTGTCACCACTAGGTTCAGATTGTAACGTAAATTAAACATAAATGGGTAAGAAGGAAGTCTTTGGGTAACGTAAAAATTAACTCAAGAGGAAGGATAAGGAAAAGAAGGTTAGGTTGCAGGTTAAAAAACCTTTACTATGCAAAACGGTTCTGAAAGGTAGACTGAAGTCGGAAAGAAAGAAAAAAAAATGAATGGTACTAACTGAAAAGATAAAAATTGAACTAAATTAAAAGAAAAAATGGCGCCACCTTAGTTTTTTTCTAAATGACAAGAAACACTCAAGGAAGCCATAACAGATTCCTCAACACAGCACTAAAACTAACTAAACTAAAATAACAGAATGATATAGCACAAAGAAGAAGGATTGGAACTAACTTATACTATGCATTAAATAAAGCATAATTTGGAGAGGAAGAAGTAATTGTCCAATTTATTACATAATATGCTAATAAAACATAGATGTTATCATAAAAACGGGAAACAAAAATAACTAAGGAAATAAACTATCTATGAGGAACTGCTAAAAAAACCCTAAGAATCAATACAGACAGAGAAATTAAAATAAATGTTTCCATTTATATTGGTAATGCCACTTTGGAAATATATGAGAGTAATCTGCTGTCTCTAGGACCTACGGTATATAAGGAAGGTATCAGAGTCAGAGATACGCTTTTCAGACGAAGACATCGACTTCATAGAAGAAGTCGAAGAACAAAGAGAAAAGCCCGAGGACCCAAACGAAAACATTTCCCTATTACTAAATACTATATACTATTACTAACGAATATAATTAATGCGATGCTAAGATTCAACAAATTGCCTAACCAATGGAAAGAGGCTTATGTCGTTGTGATACCTGAGCCAAGAAAAGACAGTACACTAACGCAAAATTACAGGTCAATAATCTTATTACCTGGAATCAGTAATATTATTAAGAGAGTTATACTCAGCAGACTCCAAGCAAAAACAGACAGACTAGATATAATACCAGAAGCACAATTTGGTTTTAGATCAGAGCACTCCAGCAAGCTACAAGTACTCATATTAACAGAGTACATATCAGCTGGATTTAACCACAGACAATATACAGGAGCTGCCTTTCTAGATGTAAGCAAAGCTTTCGACAGAGTCTGGTATAAATGACTTATTATTTACAAAATGAGAGGATATGGATACAGCGGGACAATGACGAGACTAATCTCTTCATACTTGAGCAACCGGAGTTTCAGGGTTCATATAGGACAAGTCCTGTCCGAGCTCGAAAACCCGGAGGCTGGAGTACTACAGGAGCGGTCCCGTCACCTCTGCTGTGCACAATATACACAGCTAACGATCCAATAACACCAGGAACTTTACTAAGTCTATATGCCGACGAGACAGCGATATCGACTAAACACAGAAACATAAATATAGCAGTAAACAACTTGCAAAGAGGGTTAGACGATATCGAAAAGTGGAGTTCAAAATAGAAAACCGTTTTAAACTTCAAAAAAACACAAGCAGTACTCTTCAAAAAGAGGCATCAACAAAATACCTAAGAGTCATCATAGATAAAGGATTACTATTCAAAAAACACGTAGACGCTACAGTAAAAGAAGCTAACATAGCAAAAGCGTCAATAAGAGGAATTGCAGGAAGAAAAAGCTAACTGCGGATGAAAACAAAAATAAAATTAATAAATGGTATAATTCTTACCATACTAACAGATGCATCTTTTGCATGGGGACACAGATGCAATACTACAAGAAAGAGAATAAAAGCGAGTATACTAGTGAAGCCAACGTACCGAGATACGTTGCCGAAAGATTCCTATAGAGAATTACAACAAACCAGAGTGACTGGAAAACCATCCAAGTCACATAATGCGAGAAATCATGAGATACGACGCTTTCCACAGATAGACGCACAAAAGACCCAAACAAGAAATAGTGGAATAAAAATCAAGTAAAACTAGAGATAAAATACACAAAAATAGCGGAGAGGAAGGAAAAACCACCGGAGTGAAAATAAAACAAAAACAACAATAACACCACACAAAAGCGGATAGTTCGTAGCTCTATAAAATCGTGGACAAGCGCAACAGAGTGTAGACCCAACTAAATTGATTATATTTATATACATGCACTAATTCTGATTTAATGTTTCAGGACATCCTACAAAAAAAATCATAAAAAAACTTAAAACACTGCTTCGATCACCAAAAAAAATTATAAAACTTTTTTGACTAAAAAAAATCGACGAAAGCCAATAAAAAAATATTAACAAAAACCAGAAAAACCCGGACACGTAGTTCCCAACCCCTGGAGCACCAAGTCGCCGAACTGAGCCTAGCTCAGAGCGGAGACTTGAGGCCCAAGTAAGCAATTTTAGTTTTGCGGATAAATCACATGAAAATAACAAGAATAAAGCGACTAGCGCTAGCCTAAAGTTTTAATCGGATAGGGTATCATGTTAGAGTTCCATTAACCAGGATTTCTATATGAAGAGCATTTGGTTGACAGTTGTGCCCCTATCGCTCATGAGAGTGCTCTAAGGGGAAAGGGACGGTTTAAAGCATTGTAGAGCAGTGGAGTGATTCTTGTTAATAACTCGAGTCAATACACCTCGCTCCAATAAGTTGTTACACCCAAACGTAATTCCTAGGGATAAACATGTCTCACAAGATGGGTTTAATGAAATTGCTTGCTTGCTTGAGAGCTACCCTTCAACCGACCAACCGCCAGACACTACGGTCTGAGCTTTCTGGCCCACATGAAGAAACTACACAACAAATAAATCACGTCTACCACAAAAAAAGAGAAGACTTTGAGGATATGATCGTCTAATAAGGAAAAGCAAATCATTATAATTATTATAATAAATAATATGGGATGATCCAAGTAAATAGAAAATAAAAAGAAAAAAACACAGAAATAAAAGATGTATAGTTGAATTAAATAATCTTGTACAAAAAAGAGATAAATAAATAATAAAACAAATATAAAATAAATCCTGAACAAAAACTGAACAGCTCTTGAAGTTTTTATTATTAGAATTTTGTAGTGTGGATATTATAAAAAATGCCAGAATAAAGTTACAATCATTTACAAAATTGATAAGTTTGTTTTCTAAATATCATTGATATTTATAAACAAACGAGAACCGATTACCTGGGAATTCTTCACGTAAAACATAAGCAGCTATGTTTCACTTTCTAATACGGAAACCAAGTGAACGTGGCGATTCCTCGGAGACTCTTTTCCCGCAGAGAAAGTAGGTATCAAAGCCAGCGGCGATGAGGTCCATCTAGCACCGGCATGGCAGCCATTGCGATGACTCCTCTGGGACATCGGCCGCTTCTTAGCACTGCTGAAATAACGCAGATTAATTACAGCTGTCATCCCCCGTTACTTCAGAGGCGATAAACGATATTTAACAATTAATAGTGACATATTGCTTGCGACTTTAATAACCACCCTATTTCTGGTCCTTCGCGTTGGATTATGCGGAGGTGATGGTCAGTGGGGACGGTGATGAGAAGGAGATTAATATGTGGGATGATTTTTTTAAGCGAATTCAAGGGAAATGGAAGAGATGGACGTCAGTCTCATGCATGTGTGATACACGATCAATGAATAGGGAGTAAATCAAGTTTCAGAACTTTTATAATTACAAAATTAATATCTCCGTATGGCATTGTTAAACTATCTTGTTGTTCTATTTGCTTTTGCTACGTGTACTCTAATTTTTATCTCCATATTTTTCTCGCGCGTAAATTCATTTCGAGATACTTAAGTTTTATTATTTGTTCTAAAATATTGTTTTTTATCTCTAGCGAGAACTTCTTTAGTTCTTTTCTAGGGTTTTTTGTAGATATTTTTTTATTGAATTCTTATTGAATTCTTTTTTATTGAATATCTTTTATTCATATCACAAGAACTGCAGACGCAAATAAAACTGAGAAACGCAACAAAAATATAAGAAACAGCCTATACCATAGAAACAGAAACTTTCACGGATAAAATTGAGATAATAAATACGAAAAGTAAGTTGAAATATCATAAAGATCGCATCTGGGAAATACAGAAAGAAATAGTTAAAATAGGAAAGGAAGAAAAAAGTAAAGAAAAATAGACAAAAATAAGAATAATAAGAAGTTATTCGTAAACGGGAAAGAATGGATATGGGATGAAGAAAACAACAACAAAAAGAAAATACCAAAGAAAAATTGCAAAATAACTAGTAGAACAAAAACAACCGGAAACACAAAACGGAAAAATAAACAAAAGAAAGGCAAGAATCCAAGGATATAATAAAAATTGGGACTTGGAATGGGAGCGGTACTTATGAGCAGGGAGCTTTAAGAAACAGACCAAATTATGGAAAAATATACAATAGATATCCTTGCACTGCAAGAAACAAAACAACTGGGAAATGAAATAATAAAAATAGAAAAAAGCACACTGTTCAAGAGTAGGGTGGCCAAGAGATATTTTGGAGTGGGCTTCATGGTGTCTGAACTGCTGTTTCACTGAATATAAAGACTTAGAAACCAAAACAGAGTTCTACGAAAAGCTAAGCACCCTAATAGGAAATATACATAAATACGATATAAAGATAATTATTGGTGACATGAAAGTGAAAGTTAAAAAAGAGGAAATATATATAAAAATAACAGGGGGATAAATTTCACATAAGAAATTAAATGGAAACAGGAAAAAGTTAATAGAATTTGCTACAGAGAACAAAATGGAGAAAGCTAGCACAAGGTTTGATCACAAAGATATTCATAAGAAAACATGAATTTTCCCGATGAAAAAATAAAAAATCAGATAGATCATGTCCTAATTGAGCGAACATCGTAAGGCAATAATCGATTGCAGGAATTACAAAGACGCAGATACCAACAGCGACCATACACTCAAAATAGCAAAACTAAAACAAGAACTACTAAGAATACCAAAACCGGTTAGAGATAGATTAAATTACCAATTAGAGCTTCTTCAAGAGAAGCAGGTTGTAAATAGACTAGAGAAAGAAAAAAATAAAAAACTAGAGAATCCAGTCAAATAAGATATAGATAAAGAATAGTAGACCATACAGACAGCCATGTGAAAAGCAGCGGAAAAGTGTATAGGAAGAGAGCATATAAAACGACGGCAGGACTGTTTCGATGAAGAATGTAGGAATGTTTTGGCAAGAAGAAACAGAACAAAACTGCAAATAGATAAAGCAAATACCCAAAATGCGATCAAAAACTATGTGGCAATAAAAATGGAAGTAAAAAGAATTTGCAAAAAAAAGAGAAAACAGCTAAAAAAGCAATTGAAAAACATAGAAGGAGCCTACACAAACAAAGAGGTAAAGAATTTCTACCAAGAAGTTAAGAAATCCATAGAAACTGCAAAGAATAATCCACAGTATTGCAGAAACAAAGAAGGCTTACTTCTAGCTGAAACAACAGAAAAATTAAACATATGGGCGGAATATTTCGAAGATCTATTAAATACAGACCAACAAGAAAAACTTGAGGGAAATCAGAATGGGCAAGAAGATGAAGAAGGGACGTGCGAGGAACCAACTCTGAATGAAGTCAAAGAAATATTAAGAGACCTAAAAAACAAAAAAAAGTCCACGAGAAAGTCGTATCCCAGCTAAGATTTTTAAGGAAGGTGACGAATAGTACTCTTATTTGTCCTATCTATAAAAAAGGAGACAAAACGAAGTCCGAAAACTATAGAGGTATAGCACTATTAGAAGTAGTCTATAAAATACTTGCAAAAATTATTAGGAAAAGACAGGGAACAGTGCATAGCGTACGCTGATGATGTGGTGATACTAATGAGAAGAAAAAACATTTAGAAAAAACATTTTTTTAAAAACATTTAAAAAAATTTTTTAGAAAGTTTTTCAGAAATTTGAAGAAGAGACGAAAAGATACAGATTAATAATAAACCAAACAAAAACGCATTATATGGAAATAAGAGGAGGCATAACAAATAATAATAAATATATCAAAATGAAAGAAGCAGAGACTGTCTATAGTTTTGAAAGAGTGTCAGAATTTGAATACTTAGGAGTAACCATAACAAATAAGGGAAAAGAAGAAAAAGAGATAATAAGAGAGACAAAAGATTAATGAAGGGAAGCAGAGCGATAGGATCAGATCTTCTCCTCCGTACTTTGAGAGTTCGGTCGGTATTCTGTCCTCTCCTGATGATTTTTTACATTTTAAATTCCCTAATGCTAATTGAAAGTGCAATGGGAGTTATTATAAAGAATTTTATAATTGATAGAATGAATTATAACAATTTATAAAAAATTGTAAATTTTATATTCATTAATGTAAATTTTGGCGAGTATCGCATTTGCGTAATTTCATCGAGCAGTGTATTACCCTTTCATTGAGTGAGATTCTTTCCGTGAAATCAGTGGAAACGCTGAAAAACGGAAGAGTGGAGAAAAATCGTGGGAGTTGCGAATTGTCGGAAATGCATGGGCCGGGAAAGGAAAAACTTCCCGATTCGAAGCCTCGACTAGCATCAGCCAGCGTTACTAAGTGAGCTGTCACGAAAGTGGGACCGACGGAGCTCTTTGAGCTTGGATCAACAGTTTATTCACTTTGAACGCCTGCACACACACATACACACTCACAAAATTGTTTTTCTTCTGGATGGATTCACCGTTAACCACGATGAGGTGATGAAAAATTCGAAAAAAAAAGGAAAAAACGGATTTGGTTTCTTAAATAGGTAGCTTGTAAATTTTCACAGATATATAAAAGATGAAAATTTTATAGTCTATTAAAACGTTAGATTTATTTTTTTGATGTTTCAAACATTTTTGAACAAATTTTCTTTTGAGCCTTATAACTTTTTTCTATTCATTTTTCAATTAAATAACATCAGAACAATATCTTGGTACTGAAAAGAACAAAACAAATTTAACAAGTGTTTGTCGGAACGGCTTTATCAACCAGGCTGAACGTAATGCAGATACAGTCATCATCCTTTCTGCGTTTACTGCATTCCAAGCCTATGATTCTGTGACTGTCGTAGCAGTGGACATTAACATTCTTATCTTGCTCATGGCAATGGCAAGGAAGCAGTCGAATGTTGTGTGTCCAATGGCCTAATTGTTTTAAACCTTTAAAAGGGTGTAAGACGTATCAACTATACTGTCGTTTAAATATTTTATTACAAGATCGGCAAACTTTCATTTCATTTTTATCATTTTATTATTTTAATTTTTATCTTCATCAAAATTTTACAGAAACATCCTGAATTAGCTAGCGGAAGAAGATTATTTTTCAGTGAGAAAGCCCAGTCATCTTTGCTCTGTCGTTGGCGAATGAATTTTCGCTTCTTTATATGGTGGATGATTGTGGACAACCAGGCAATATCTGTAAAATGGGATACTGGAAGATCAAACGTTAAAAGTCTGCTACAGCTAGGTAAATTGTATATATTGGAAAATGAACATATACTTAGAGAAATGGGTACGCCAGAACATCTAATCCATTTATCACAAAAACTATATGTAAATAATACTGCTAATGTAAAAGTTCATAATGTGGCTTTGAAAAATTTTAAATTAACATCTTGAGTTCGACAGGGATGCATAATATCCCCTATTCCATTCAAAATATATGGTGAACATATTGTAACCTCGGAAACCTTTTTTGGATGGTGCTAGAAAGGTCACCAATGGAGACACTGCGAACGGCAGCCAGATGGTTGGTGAAGAGCGAGTCATGGGTTCGAAACTAGCTTTTGGAACCGGGAATGGGTCCAACGGACGAAATAAGTAAAGATATGACAGGATAAGACGTATTACCGAAATAAACAAAAATATAGATGGGTACAATTACCAAAGATAAGATAAGATAGGACAGGGCTCCACTTAATTTTTTGGGGTTTAAGGAGAAAATTAAGAAACCTTAGAAAAGAAAAAAGATAAGGAAAAATATTTAGGTTCTGAGACCAAATCCAAGGAAAGATACCAACAGTTAATTATTAAATAAATTTGGTCAACACACTATATAAACAAATAATAAATATATTAGGTGGACTCCGTCCACCTACTTACCTACGAAACTTAATGAGCCTGATCTTTTTTCTTGTCGAAGGTATAATAATAATTTAATATAATAAGCAAATATTCTAAGTTATTATGTTATCAGAAAGCTTGTTAGGAGTCGACAAATAAAATTCATACATAAAACAAAAACAATATAACATAGATGAACATGGGTGAAGACATGGATGAACGTAGATTCGCCCAGATAATTGAAGATAATATGATACCATAGCCATACCATATTATTCGCCCAGATAATTGAAGATACTATGATTACTTCTAAGTAGATACTACTAAGGATGATCAAGGATCACTACATAACTTAAGAGCAAATACAAGACCATCAATCTTAAAAGCTGAAGTGGAAAAAGTCATACATCAAGTCAAAAACAACAAAGCCAGTGGACCAGATCAAATATACAGCGAATGGCTAAAATTACTCTCAAATGACAATATAAAAGAACTCACTGTACTTTTCAATCAAATATATGATACCAGTGAAATTCCATCGGACTGGTTAAAATCGATCTTTATTCCTCTACCTAAGAAACCAAACGTTAAGAAATGTAGCGATTGTAGACTCATTAGTTTAATGAGCCATGCCGTTAAAATACTGTTGCATATTCTTCTAAACCGAATTAACAACAAGTGCGAAGATATAATTAGTCAAGAGCAGTTCGGGTTCCGGAGATGCCTTGGAACTAGAGAAGCACTATTTTCTATGCAAACACTCCTTCAACGATGTTGGAAGGTAAGAAAACCCGTATATATGTGCTTCATGGATTTTGAAAAGGCATTTGATCGCGTTCAGCATACCAGACTAATTACCGCCTTGCAGAGCATCCAACTAGATGAGAAAGACATCAAACTTATTGCCAAACTTTACTGGAACCAAACATTATTATTACCGACAACAGAGACAGGGCTGTGTACTGTCCCCCACCCTCTTTAACGTGTATTCTGAAAATCTATTTAGGGAAGCTTTAAAAGATCAAAAATGAATTATCATCTTCTTCTTCTGGTTCCTATCCGTTTCGGATGTTGGAAATCATATTGGCAATCATGACCTTGCTCGCTGCGGCTCGAAACAGCTCCGTTGAGGTTTTCTTAAACCATGTTCTTAAATTCCGCAGCCATGATATTCTCCTTCTACCGGGTCCTCGCTTACCTTTGACTTTACCTTGCAATATAGACTGCAGCAGGGAGTAACGGTGCAACAGGTGAATTATCATAGGAGGAGAAATAATTAGCAATATACGGTACGCCGACGATACTGTGATTCTAGCTGAAAACATCGACGATCTGCAGGAGCTAATCAATAGAGTTGACATGGAATGCACAAATTGGGGACTGTCGATAAATATCGCTAAAACTAAATACATGGTGACCAGTAAAGGGGACATCGGCGCAACCCAACTGATATTAAACCAACAACCGCTGCAGAGAGTTCAGAGATTCAAATACCTTGGATGTTGGATTACCCAAAATCTGGATCCATCCATGTTACGTGTGGTCTGTACTTTTGTATGGATGTGAAACTTGGACTTTAAACGCCGATATCATGAATAAAATCGAGGCGTTTGAGATGTGGTTGTATCGAAGGATACTAAAAATTCCATGGACTAGCAGAACCAGAAACGAAGAAGTTCTTCGAAGAATGGGACATCAACGAACTCTATTAAATATTATTAAGAGGCGTAAACTAGAATATCTTGGACATATAATCAGAGGACCAAGATATGAGTTCCTTCGGCTAATTCTCAACGGTAAAATCGAAGGAAAGAAATGGATAGGACGGAAGAAACTCTCTTGGTTGAGGAATTTGCGGCAGTGGACCGGTTTGACAGCGGACCAATTGCTACACGTAGCGCAAGACCGAGATCAGTATAACAATATTATAAGCATGGTAGTCGCCGACGTTCCGTAGGGATATGGCACTCTAAGAAGAAGATGATTACTTACAGTAAATTTCGATGACTGCTACACTGCACTGAAGCCATATACTATACTTGTATCAAGCACTGAAGTTATTTAAATTAAAAGGTACTTTATACCAATATTTAATCTAATATGATATTAGATTAAAAGAACTCAAATATATAAGTGTATACACACTTTGAAAGAAAATGCACAGAGAACAGAGACGATAAGATATGAAGAACGTCCTTGCGCAAAGACTGTCCCGCCAGAAGTAAAGTTCTTCTCTCAAAATTTCACAAACTTCCACTAAAAAAAAGAATATGATTTCTAAGAAGGTAAAGTTCTAAATCTTCGGAATTAGGTTTTTACAGAAAAATTACTATAGACGTGCTTTCGATGATATTTAACAAATCTATCAAAAGAAACCGGAAAGAAATTAACTAAGGATTAACCAAAATAATAAGTCAGACCTTCCGTCTTTTGAGATAGTCGGTAAATTCCAATAAAATTTCCTAATGGTAAACCGACCAGCCGCGTATATATTTGCAATTACGGCCATCGGCGTCTCAGCAACAGGGGTAAAAGGATTAGAAACAATTTAATATATTAACTATAAAAAAATGTTACAATATTATGCGTCAAGTTTTTGAAGAATGGCAAGGTGGAGCAACGATAGAAGGAAGAAAAATCAGAAACCTACGTTATGCTGATGACACTGTTATATTGGCATCATCACCAGATGAACGGTAGGTTAGGCACGGTGAGTACGGAATATGGTTTGAAAATAAATATACAGAAACCAAAGTGATGATCATCGATAGAATCAGAAACAATCAAGCAGAGATAAGACACATGGCAGGTTACGAAGTGTTCAGGCAATTTAATTACTTAGGCTCCATTATTAGGTACTGTCAGTGGAAGATGTGAAGATGAGACCCGTAGACGCATCACAATCGCCAGATACGCAACAGCTAACCTCACAAAAATTTGGAAGAACACTGACATCACAAAGACACAAAATTAAACTATGTTCGAGCATTGATATTTCCTATCGCCACCTATGTTTCAGAAACTTGGACAATAAAAAAACCCGATTCAAAGCGTATAATGGCATTTAAAATTTGAGTCTACCGTGGAATGTTGCGAATACCATGGACCATCTCACACATAACTCAATTCTAGCAAAACTTAACACAAAAACTAGACTGATCACAACTATCAACCAAAATATACACATACATGCATAACTGAAAAACATTCTCCTATTCGCTACCTGCGAAGGCTCTCCATGGAAATCTAGTTATCTCACACAGATGCACTGAATTCTTGCCGTGCCGTGCCGTTTTATTAAATTACTTGTTAACAATGTTACTCCAAACTGGATGTTGGTCACATATCACTACAAAAATTTATTTATTAAAAATAATAAATAATTGAAAGAGTTGCAATTGTTTATATATTCAAATATTTTTTAGTTAAATTTATTAGAATAACCATTATATTCAATAAATAGAAAGATAAATGGGACAAAAACAATAAATAACCTCAAACGCTGGCGTTTCCGAAACATAAATGCAAAAATGTTCCCGCGACAGACAAAACGCATCACTCTTCCAGAACAGCCATCGCAGCGCCACTTCACCGGACAATGGACTAATAGAGAAGTAATGAATGTCGGTTATTTGTTTTGCGAAGTAGCCAAACATAAAGAGCGATAATTCGGTAACGATGTACTCCATCCATCCATCTCTTCAGATTCACACTACACTCTAAAAAACGGCAGTCAGAAAATGTCGAGCAGTGATGTCAGATTTCGTTGTAATTTACGATCGCCGCACATTTTTTTAAGACAGACCTCGTCTAATTGGAAACAGGTTATTTAAGTTCGAGTGGATGAAAATAAATCAGAATAAAGGCTGATAGGTGATAGAGATTGTAAGATTGCTCATATTCACTGTTTGCCACTAATTAATCAGCTCACGAAACTCTTCAGAAACTTATTCGTTACAATGGCCCTAAAAAACAACAGACCAGTAGAAAAGTTGTTTTTGAAGACCAAAACTCCATTAACCCCTTTTGAACATACTAATGTGTTGTATTACATACTGTGTGTAGAGTGTAACTCCTGCGCTACAATGGCCAGATCCGCCGCTCTCTTTAAAGTTGTCTAACTTCTCATAAAAGCGGCATTGGAATTTCCAAACCTTTTTGTGCCTTATCGCAACATGCCATCTTAACCAAACATGAACTCGACTTCACATACGTCAAAAAACTGGCCAATTAACAAAATTATCATAAAGATCCCTTCTAGAAATGTACCATATTCTTGAGCATCCGTCAGCCGTTAATAAACGAACTGACATTGATAATTTAAGCCAAATTTATCACACTCTTATCTTACATTATAAATAAAAATCACATCAAACTCCATATCCGACCTCAACAATTAGTCTAATATATCTGCTATTCACAACCTTCCTTCGAATAAACTATTCCACGAACCCTGTATAAATTTTCTTACTATTCCCTTTTCAACAATTCGCTCAGTAAAGTTACGACCACCAACTAAGAAATAGAGTGAGCACAACATATGCTGATGCTCTTATTTTCCATTCAAGCAAGACGAAGTGTCTTTTTGGTTGTCACCAAACGAAAACCAAATGAAGCCGTCGGTAAAATTTAAATTCACCGGATAATTGGATAAATAGATCAGGATATAACTGAATTCAAACACTTAGTTTGGTCATCGCGATATAAACAAACTATGGAAGTCAAGGGTTACGTAATAAAATTACACTAGAAATGCACTTTTAAAATTTGCCTCAAGACACACACGTTTACACTGTTTGACGTGAAAACCATAAACAAATCTGATATAAATTTCGGAGTTTTATACAGCTACTTATTCTTAAAAGCTTCACTGACATTTGTACTAACCTACGCCGAACTCGCAAACGAAATGCGAAATCTTGTTGAATATAGACAAAGCAGATATCATTGCTTTACAGGAAATGAGGAAGACCAGCTCAGGCATCCTGAAAAAAAAATAACTGCAATATTTACTACAGTGGACATCCTAGCCGACACGAATTTGGTACCGGATTTCTTGTAAGCAGCAAGGTCAAACATAGTGTAATTGATTTCAAAGCTATTGATTATAGGATATGTCGAATAAGACTTAAAGGGAAGTTCGCTAATATTAGCATTATTAGCATCCATGCTTCAACTAAAAAAAGAGAATGATGAAAAAGACATGTTCTATGAGGCACTAGACCGAGAGTATATGAGTGTCCAAAAAATTACATCAAAATAATAGCAGGAGACTTTAATGTCCAAGTCGAAAGAGAGATATATTTTTGCCCACAATCGGAAAAAAGAGCCTACACGTAGACTCTAATGATAATAGTCTCAGAATCAAAAACTTTGCGATGTTTAAGATCGTGATAATAGCTGGGACACGATTTACCCATAAAGATATACATAAGGAAACTTGGAAATCTCCTGATAATGACTGTAACGATTAATCAAATAAAACACATAATCATTGATGCAAGACACTGTTCTAACTTATTAGATGTTAGGTCTTTTAGAGGAGTAAACAGTTAAAGCATGATTTAAAGAGAGAATATTCAATTTAAAAAAAGGGATCAGGAAAAGAAGAGAAAAAATCGACATTAATAAACTAAAAGATCCCGACATTACAATTGTATACAGATAGCAAAAAGAAGATCAAATAATGACAGAAAACTTAGAAGAAGAAAAAGACATTAACCAACTATGGGCAATATATTGTGTTACAGAATTCGGTTGAAATATTGGGCAAAACTAAGAAAAAAAGGAATCATTGATTTGATCATGAGTGCGAAATGGCCACGAATAGAAAGAACGTAGCATATCAAAAAACCATTGACATAGGTTGTACAACAACCAAGAAAAAGAAGAGTATAGACGTCTTAGAAGAGGGGAAAACGTATCCATCGACGTAAGAAAAGGGAATACGAACAGAACACTCTCAATGAGGTACAAAGTTTATTCGATAAAAATGAAACGAGGAAATACTACAAATACTACAATATAGAAACATTACTCTGTTAGCATCTGCATATCAAATCTTTGGCAATGTATTGTTTGAAAGACTTAGACATTTTACAAAGGATATTGTTGTTCAATATCAATGCGGATGTACTCCTGGAAACTTAACTATACATCAAATTCAAGCACATAGGCAGATTCTAGAAAAGTTACTAGAATATAACATAGATACACACCGTTTCTTCATCGACTTCAAAGCAGCCTTTAACAGTGTGAAAAAAACTGCATTATATAATGCAATTATAGACTTTGGGATCCTACCCAAGCTAGTTAAGTTGACCCAACTAACAATGCAAAACTTAAGCTCATGCGTTAGAATTATAGGAGAAAACTCTAAGTTCTTTGACATTTATAATGGTCCAAAATAGAAGGACGCGCTGGCGTGTCTCCTCTTTAATATTGCCTTGGAAAAGGAATCAGACAATTAAATATAGAATGAATGGAACTATGATTAATAGATCGATGCAAATTCTCGCATTCGCTACGACGATATTGTTATGTTGGGCAGAAGTATGAGAGACATGGTGCAGTGTTTTACAAAGCTTGAGGACGCAGCAATTGAATTAAGACTTTTGGTAAACGCAGAAGAAACAACAGAGAATTTAAATTAACAATCATACTTTTGAGCAAGTCAAAGAAATCACATACCTTGGATCGCTAGTAAACGCAATAAACACGATAAGCGACGAAATAGAAAGACGCATAGCAATAGCAAACAGAACTGTTTATGATCTCCTTCTTCTTCAGGTGCCATATCCGCTACGTAATTTGGCAATCAACATAGTTATTTTAATTTTTGAGGCTGTAGCTCTAAATAGTTGGTTTAAGCTGCATCCAAGCCATTCTCTCAGGTTCTTAAGCCATGAAATTACGATCTCCAGAAACATATAAAAAATAAAAATATAATACGTGCAGTAAATCTTAATATATACAAGACCTTAATAAGACCGGTTTTGATATATGGGGCTGAAACGTGGACCTTCTAAAAATGATGAAAGACTTCTTGGTATTTTTAAGAGAAAAATTCTTAGAAAGATTTTTGGGCTATGACGTCGAAGATACAACTTAGAACTAACTATATCAGTTATACACCGATCCAGACATTGTGAAATTCGTTAAAGTGCAGAGACTTAGATGGGCTGAACACATTGCTAGGATGTCAGATCACGAATACACGAAGAGATTAACAATTTTAAAACCAGAGGGTACAAGAACTAGAGGACGATCACGAAGGAGTTGGATTAATGACGTGGAAGAAGACGTACAGATTCAAAGGATCAGGAGATGGAAGTAAGTTGTCAGGAATCGACAGAAGTGGCGACTTCTTTGTGAGCAGGTCAAGATTCACAACGGATTGTCGTTGTCGATGATGATGATGACATTTGTACCCTTTTTGTATTTAGGAAAAACCAGTTGTTCTAAAAGTGTTCATGTTTGTTTTATTTTTAAAGCGAAGCTTCTATACTGGCGTTGTAGTAATTTTTTCTCTACAGTAAAATGCTGAGGCAAGCGCCACAGTTTCAATTTGAGGAATTTGAATGACCAATTTCTAGAAAAGTATGACATATTATTTAAAAAATATTGGCATTATACATTTTTTTTTATAAAAATATGAAATTTATGCAAAGTAGGCCAAATATGCAAAAAATGCATTTTGCTTTTATTCCTTATATATATATATATATATATATATATATATATATATATATATATATATATATATATATATATATATATATATATATATATATATATATATATATATATATATACGAGGCGTGTTTTTTAAGGAAGTACTGTTTTGGAATTAAAAAAAGACGTGCAAAGATATGGCAATAATTTTATTTTTACATGGAAGCCTGTACCTTAATCTACTTTTCTAAATAATTTCCGTGAATATTGACGCACTTGTCATAACGTGGCACCAGTTTTTGAATACCCTCCTGATAAAATTCTGCCGCCTGACTTGTTAACCACTGCATCACAAATGTTTTGACTTCGTTATCGTCTTGAAGACGCTGACCGCCCAGGTGTTTCTTCAAGTGCTGGAACAAATAGTAATCGCTGGGCGCCAGATCAGGGCTGTATGGAGGATGATCTAGAGTTTCCCATTTAAATGATTTGATGAGATCTTTGGTCTGATTAGCCACATGTGGACGGGCATTGTCATGCAGCAAAACGATACCCTTACTCAACTTGCCACGTCTTTTGTTCTGAATTGCACGACGCAGATTTTTCAATGTTTCACAATAAGACGCTGCATTGATTGTCTCATTACGAGGCAGAAACTCCACTAGCAATACTCCTATTCTGTCCCAAAAAACTGTGCACATGATTTTCCGGGCAGAAATTGTTTGCTTAAACTTCACTCTTTTGGGTGATGATGAATGTCGCCATTCCATGGATTGTTGTTTCGATTCTGGTGTGACGTAGGCCACCCACGTTTCGTCACCAGTAGCAATTTGGTCTAAAAAAATCTTCACCTTCACTGTGGTTCCGCTCAAGGAAAGTCAATGCACTGCCTAAACGTTGGGTTTTGTGCAAATCCGTCAACATTTTTGGAACCCAACGTGAACACAATTTCTGGTAATTCAAGTTCTCGGTAACAATGGGATACACAACACTACGAGAATACTGAGGAAAGCAGTCGGACAATGATGAAATTGTAAAGCGTCTGTTTTCTCTCACCTTTTCGTCCACTTTCTGCACCAAATTTTCATTAACGACCGAAGAACGCCCACTCCGTTCTTCATCATGCACATTTGTACGGCCATCTTTAAATGCTCTCACGCATTTTCTTACCATTCCATCACTCATAATGTTTTGTCCGTAAACTTCAACGATCTCACGATGAATATCGATCGGTTTTACGCCTTTAGCACTAAGAAATCGTATAACAGCCCGTACTTCACAATCAGCGTGACTCACGATTGTTGGAGGCATCTTAAACACTGGAGTAAACAAGTATACAATAAAGAATCAGACTGTAATGGCGTCAGTGTGTAGACAAGAGATGTAGGTAACCAGCGCTCATGCGCGGAACGCCGACCGTAGCGCTGCGGCGGCGGAATCGCAATACGGTACTTACTTAAAAAACATGCCTCGTATATATATATATATATATATATATATATATATATATATATATATATATATATATATATTCATTATATATATATATATATATATTTATTCCTTCTACTTTTTTTTCTCTGAAAAATGGCTTTGGCAGAGCCAATTAGCTAGACTTATTTGTGTTTATTGTTAAAATCGACTGAATTTTTAATTATTATTAATTGCAGATTCATAGTCAAATGTTAGTACTACATATACCTAATATTTTCATTGATACATAAATTTTGTTTTGATATATTTTATTTTCTTTTTTTTTTATTCTTTTATTTTCTTGTTTTTTTTTTGTTTTGTTGCTTTTTGTTTTTTTTTTGTTCTTTTTTTTTAATTTATTTTTTTGATTTTTGTTCTTTTCCTATTTTGTTTTTTCTTTTATGTTTTTTTTTTACTTTGTGGTATACTTTTTTTTGTTTTTTTTTTTCAAATTATATTAACAGATTATGCCTATATACTATTTTCAACTTATATTTACATATTTTAATATGTTTGTAAATGCAATGAAGACTTTCCATATTATTTGAAAATATTAAAAGATTAAGGTTTGTTGGAAAACAAGACTTAGAATTTATTAATTCCTTATAAAGTTCGTTTATATTAATAATTGGTAAATCACATTCTAATATAATATGTGTTAGATCGCCTATTTTACCACAAGTACAATTGGGAGTATTTGATAAGCCGATTCCATGCATGTAAGATGGAGTGAGAGCATGATTTGCTGTCAGCCGATTAATGGTCTTTATAAAATTTCGATTAGATTCTGTGTAGAACCATCTTATTGGGGGTATCCTAGTGTTACAATGATAAAAGTAAGCCAGTCTTACATTCTCTGTAATGTAAATGCCAATTATTTTTAAGTTTTTGTCTACTAACTGTGTCAATATCTGTCGCTGGAATTAAATTTCTGTTTACTTTTTCTCCAAGCATATATGCTGATTTAGCCAAATTGTCAACGATCTCATTGCCTTTTACTCCCGAATAGTCCTTGATCCATGTAATTATTACATTTAATACTTATTGTATAGTTTCATATAGAATTTGAAGAATTTTCCAAATGAAATACAATATTTAATAGATAAAAAAGATTTTATTTTACGTCGTAATAAATTTTCGTCGGAACGTAAACTGACACCGCTGTCGGTGCATTTGTGACCGCGGCTATCTAGAACGCTTTCCCGTCAGTCGGTTGCCTCACTATGAGCTCTGTTCGTTTAGCTCAACTGGAGCTGTTGTGCACACAAAATAGGCTGCGGACATGTGTAACCGATGAACCTGTTGAAAAATGCGAAAAAAACTGGCAGATTGTCGCTTTTGTCGACGAAACGCTCGTTCGTATTGAAATAACGATTTTAATCGGCAGATTTCGTTAATCAATCATTGGTTTTTTTCAGTTTAATGGAGTTTTTAGACTCGCAGGATTCATTTAAACGTCACGGATTTGGCTGTAATTGAGAAAATTAAACAGTTAAACTGTTTTCGTTGAAGTGTTGGACAAAATTTAATTGTACATTAACTGTGTAGCATGCGTTTTTTTTTAATAGAAAAATCTAAAAAGTTAAAACGTTATTCATTTCTTATAAACTATAAAAAATTCGTCATATTTTTTTATTTAGAATATTACTATTTCACATTAATTTCGAGCTTAAAAAAATTTGAGCTTTTGTGGCTCAATTTGCAAAATAATTACCTAATTTTCCTTACCTAAGTCCTTCTCTCTATTCGGATTGCCGAATATAGGCCTCTCGTAATTCTCGCCATTCATCTCTGTTGTTTGTAAGACCTTTCCACATTGGTCCTGCAGTTCTTTTAATATCGTCGCTCAAGGCTATTTGGCTTCATATGGCCGCCAATTACCGATTTCTTTATTCCATCTGATATCCTTAAGACATTCGTTATGTCCAGCTCATTTCCATTTCAGTTTAGCTGCCTGTTCCACAGCATCTTTTACTTTTGTTCTATTAAGAATGTCTTGATTGGTTTTATGGTCTTTGAGTAAGATACCCAGCATATGTCGTTTCATAGCTCTCTGAGTTTTTCTGATCTTCTCCATGTTTATTTTAGTGAATGTCCAGGTTTAAGCTCCATATGTAAGTACAGGTAGGATACAAGAATTAAACACTTTGGTTAGCAGTCTATGAGGTGTATTTTTATTTTTTAAAACATATGAGAATCTTCCGAATGCTGCCCATCCCATTTTTACACGTCTGCTTATTTTTTCTTCTTCTTCAGTGCCTTATCCGTCCCGGATGTTGGCGATCATCAAGGCTATCATGGTTTCGTTGACTGCTCTGCGAAACAGCTCCGCTGAGGTCATCCCAAACCTGCTTATTTCGGTAGTCTGATTTTCTTTGTTTTTGTAATGATAATTTTTGTTCTTCCGTTTATAGTGCCATCTAGATATTTACTATTATATATCTGGTAGTAGTAACGATAATAACGTTATCATTGCTTGCCAACAGCCTAGTTATCTCTCGATGTGCCCTCACTTCTACCAAAAACCAACCACTATCATCGATACATAAAACACCGACCAAAATATAAAATGCCTTAAAGAACGACGAAAACCAAGTTCTATCCGGTGTATTGATCTGGCTAGAACTTCTATCCCGGTCTCTGAATACTGATCAGAACCAACCTCTCTGCGATCGAGTATTGGTCGATAACTTTCGTACCGTACCTCGCCTGTGCTGAGTATTGACCGGGTGCTACTCGGTTTTTGAGAATTGACTAAAGATCTTTCTTCGTCCTGCCCATCCGAACGCCGTTAACATTTATTTTCCGTTCACTGGTCTCAACGTCAAGGACCGCAGCCTATTTATTTAATTTACCAGGATTTGCCTTTTTATTTTTCGTGTTGAATAGAAATAAATTTTATTTTGTTTGTTATTTACTTAAATATATTTTTATTTAAATCAAACTTACGTTCTATTCAGATGTCTAATATGACGATACAGATTAATGATGATGATGATGCCTAATGGAGTTATCCGGAAATTTGATTTTCAGATATCAACATTAACCTTTCACTACACATGCGCGGACTGACAGTCCGCGTTTGATTTAAATATAGAATTTCTCGCATACCTCTCACTATTTTCTGTTGCCGCTTTGTATATGTTCATCCACTTAGCTGCTTTATGTTAGTCTAGACTGAGAAGTTAGTACGTTAACTTGCTTCCAATTTATAAGCAAATGCCAATTTAGAGTCAGCCCGCTCTCTCGATAACTGGTGTAACTGATATAGATTTTATATTTATTGGAGTATTTAATTAACAAAAGGTGATATCATGATTTTTGTTAACTTATATTATCCTAGTTAGTGTGTTCAGAACATCGAACAATATCTTTAATGAGCCATCTACTAAAGATATTTCTAAAAGTCATCCACAACTTCTTCTTCAAGTGCCATCTCCGCGGCGGAGGTCGGCAATTATTATAGCTATTCGGACTTTTGAGACGGCTGCTCTGAAAAGTTCATTTGATGTACATCCGTACCACTCTCTCAGGTTGCGCTGCATCTTTCCCTGCATAATCAGTTGGAGCAAGGTGTATTTCTCTCCACGTGTAATATGTCCGAGATATTCTAATTTTCTTGTTTTTATTTTATTTAAAATTTCCATTTCTTTGTTCATCCTTCCCAGAACCTCTTAGTTTGTGACGTGTTCTGTCCATGATATTTTCAGAATTCTTCTGTACACCCACAGCTCAAATCATTCCAGTTTTTTCATTGATGTCGCATTCAAGGTCCAAGATTCCATTCCATAAAATAAAGTCGAAAAAACATAGCACCTCGCCAACTTAACTCTTAGTTCCAGTTTTAAATCCCTGGTACATAGAACTCTTCTCATTTTGTTGAAATTTGATTTAGCCTTTTCTATTCTTATTTTGATCTCCTAATTGTAATAATTTGTGGAGTTAATCATTGTTCCCAGGTATGCGTATTTGTCCACTTGTTCGACGTTGGACGTGTGGACGTTCATCCACAACAGAGTTTATCAAAAGTTGGATTCAGATATTAGTGATACACAGATGGGGTTCAGAAAGGGACTAGGTATTTGAGAAGATCTCTTCGGTTTGAATGTTCTTACACAAAGATGCCTAGACGTTAATCAGGAAGTATATTCATGTTTTATCGATTTTGAAAAAGCGTTTGACAGAGTACGCCATGATAAGCTAAGAGACATTCTTGAAAGAAGGGACATAGATAATAAAGATCTGCGAATAATTTTCAATCTATATTGGAATCAGAAAGCTAACATCAAAATGGAAAATCAGATATCACAAGCAATAGAAATACGTAGAGGAGTACGACAGGGATGCATTTTGTCACCGCTGCTATTTAATGTTTATAGTCAAAGCTTCTGACAGGAAACCCTTTTGAAAGCAAACGAAGGAATCGTAATCAATGGAGAGGTTGTAAATAATATTCGATACGCAGACGATACTAAGCTAGTTGCAAGAACAGTAAAAGAATTACAACGATTACTTACAAATATAAATATTGCTTGCAACAATTATGGCATAAATACCAATATCAAAAAAACCAAGTATATGGTCTTCAGTAACAACATGACAAAACCAGCACATATTAGCATAAACGGCATTCAAAATGAAAAAGTATCAAGTTACAAGTACTTGGGAACTTCAATAAACGAAACTGGGGATCAAAACAATAAAATAAAAAGCCGTATCGAAATTGCCAGGGCCACCTTCATAAAGATGAGGAAATTCTTCTGCAACAGAGATATAAGCTTTCCTCTACGATTAAGAATGCTGAGGGACTACGTATTTAACACGCTATTATAAGGTGTAGGGGCCTGGACTTTCAAACAGAACAACATAAAAAATATTGAAAGTTTCGAGATGTGGTACTACCGTCGATGCTGAAGATAAGTTGGGTTGAAAGAGTCACAAACTTTGAAGTAATGCGAAGGATGGGAAAAGACCCAGAAATTTTGTCAACGATCAAACAAAGAAAACTCGAATATTTGGGTCACCTGATAAGAGGACATAAATATGTATTACTTCAAAATACAATGTAAGGAAAAATAGAAGGAAAACGGAATCCGGGTAAAAGAATGTCATGGTTGCGTATTTTGAGAGAGTGGTTTGGCTGTACTACTAATGAACTCTTTAGGTCAGTTGTAAACAAGGTCAGGATAGCCTTGATGATTTCCAATCTCCGATAGGAGTGGCACCAGAAGAAGAAGAAGAAGTGTGTGATCATGTATTCCCATAATATTCTTGTGCAAATCAATCTTTTTTCTGCACAATATCACAATCAGAATCAATTTTTTTATAAACAAATAATCTGTAAATAATTTGAAGGTAACGGTAAGTTTATTTTGTCCAGATTGCGTTTTACGAAATAGAGTAGAACCACCTTCCAAAGTTGATGAAAGAAGCATTATTAGATGATGAGTAAGAAGAACCTTTCTATGATGATGATGATCACGAAGACGAAGATTATGTGAAAGAAAGAAGTGACAATTCAGAAAGTTAATAAGATATTTCGAATATTGAGGATCCTGTCACAGAAGCATTTTTTATTAGCATAAACAAATCTACTAAGTGGAAAAAAATGTACCACCAAAGAATGTAAAAAACCAGGTCTGTGAATTTATTGAAACATTTATCTGGTACGAAAACTTTAACTAAAAAACTGAGATCCACTTGAAATCTGGACATACTTTTTTAATACAGGTATGTTAGAAATTATTGTCAAAGGTGCAAATTAGCATATTGCTTAAACTATGACAGACTTCAACAGACTTTGTTAAAGTGTTAAGGTTAGTTTTAAGTAATTATTAGGTAGCAAACCAATCTAGAAATACGCATGCATTAGTATTATTTAGCAAGAACTACAATCAATTTTATCGAAATTTGAAACCACTGAGAAGCATAATTCACTATTAGTTTAGTAGATGAGTTTTCATATTTTAGTAAAATATAAATTGACCTGTTCCATTCGAAATTCGCCATTTCCTTCTTAAAACTTGTTTAAAAATTTTTCCTCTATAAACTTCCGTTTTTATTTTAATCATTTTCCGCATGTCTCACACCACTTGAATTCGCTTAAATAATTCTATTCATCTCCGTAGTTCTAGACACCAAAAATAAAAGTAGCGAAAAGAAAAAAGACGGCAAAGTTACCTAGTTAAAAGCCGGTGTCGACGAAACCACCACCGTTTAAAATTCATTGAATTTTTCTTGTCGAGGATTCAGCGGTGTATTTTTTTGGTGGGCACACCAACCGGAAGCAACAGGTGATTGGAATGATGAAGCGGCCTGTTAAACACGGAAAATGCTGAAAAGCTCTGTTCACTTTTCCCCTCTGAGCGTCGACATTAAAAATCTTGGAAACTACACGGCGAACTTCGCGAATTTTTTCGTCCTTTTTCCATTGGACACATTTTTCTACATTGTATGTTATATCAGAGACGAGCAAAATTGAAATTTGTGCGACAATTGCAAAAAAATGTACTTAGTTTAGAATGGAAAAGTTGACGGCACAAGTCGTTGAGCGAGTGTAGCAATTTTATGAAGACAAAAACATACTTTATGGAAATGTTGCTACACTATTTTTTTCTACAGTCCTATTAAAATATATATATATATATATATATATATATATATATATATATATTGTTATGATATGTGAATGCGATGTAAGAAAACTACAAGTTGCTCTTATTTACCGGCTAGCTTTATGAATATAAAAATAATTTTTTTTTTAAGTTGATTAATTTGTAATATTGATAAATTTAGAAATGCTTTTAATAAAAAAATTATTGAACGCCTGAAAATATAAAAATTTTACAAACATTTATTCTACTCACCTTGTATTCTCTAAATCTCACAGGATACTGCTTTTTTTTATGCAAAGTGAATCTTTTCTATTATTGATAAAAGAAAATTTCGTTTGTTTATCTAAAGTATAGAAAGAAACGTGCTGTATTTTGAATTTGAATTTTTTTTTCTTATTTGTCTTAGAACATGCAGACTCTTAACTCAAGCGAGTTCTGTGACCTGTAGTGCTTGATAAAGAAATACAAAATTATATAAAGCAAAAAAATTCACCTCACAAGAAGTTTTATTTTTAATGTACTGTGCAATTATTCACAAGTGATCAATTAAATATTACACAACGATATCTTGTATAATATATAAAAAAAATTATTTAAGATTCTTCCAATAAATAAGCCAATACTTAACCGTTTAATACTAATATGAATGGATTTAGATTTATGACGTAATACAATATTGAAGTAAGTATATGAAATTAGTGCTTTGTGAAGTTGCAACACTAAAACTCTAAAACTCTACAAAACAATAATACGCCCAGTCCTAACATATGGTTCAAAAACCTGGACTTTAACAAAAAGCAATGAAAACATGTTAGGATGTTTCGAAAGAAAAATACTAAGGCGCATCTATGGAGCGGTAAATGAAAATGGTGTCTGGAGAAGACGATACAACTTCGAACTCTATAGGATATACCAGGAACCAGATATCGTAAAACACATAAAGATAGGACGTCTGAGGTGGGTAGGCCATGTAATGCGGATGGAACAAACCGACCCAGCTAGAAAAACGCTCCTTGATAGACCTATTGGTCAAAGAAGAAGAGGAAGACCCAGAACAAGATTCCTAGATAACATAGACCAAGATATGAGAAATATGGAAATACGTGCTTGGCGGAGGAAGGCGATGGATAGGGACGACTGGAGAAAAATTCTTGGGGAGGCTAGGACCCACACAGGGTTGTAAAGCCAAAATGATGATGATGATGAAGTTGCAACAAGAAATACTTGTTCTAATACGTGTTTGTTTGTCAAAGTATTTATAACCTCACTCACTATCTTTTTAGAGCGAAAACAAAGGCTTATAATCCTTCAATTTTAGTTTAATATCGATTAACTGTTTTGTTTAATGATTTTAGGAAGCAAAAGAAACGACGAATTATATTTGGTTAATATTACAAAAGTGATAATAAAATTTTTGTGAACTTGACTTCTAATTAAATTTTTTTTTTAACAAAGATGATTTAGAATGATATAGGCTGTTTTAAAAAGGTAAGATTATTTCTAAAGAAATTTCAAAACTTGCGTTTAACTTTATTAAAGTTCACTTTCGTCTTTCAGATAATCCCTTTTCTGAAAATTTTATGGAAATCTTCAATAACAAAGATTGCATCTTTCAGTGACGTCTTGTAATGGATTAGGGCCGCAAAATTGTGATATAAAATAATGTTCTCTGTGCAAACTATCAGAATTATCTCTCCAATGGTTGAGAAATATTTATAAGTACCCAAAATGAATTTTAAATGATCTTCAGTCAAAAATAAACACCAAACGGTCTCTTTATTCAGCGAGAATTCAAATGAGTGGAAAAAACTCAACTTTCTGGTAACTGTTGACCTCTTTGTGATGGCTGCTAACAATTCCCTTATCGGAAAATGTACTGTTAATCTGCAGGCTCTGCAGAAATTTGATCAGAAACGATGGTTTTCTTATCGGCAAGGTAATTTGAATATACTTTGTTATAATTCAGGACTTTTTCAAGGTTTTTAAAATACTTTTGAAAAATTGTGACTGCTGAAAAATCAAAAATTTTCTGGACCTCTTCGTAACTATTGATTTTCTATCCTCTTATTTTTCATTGCTTACCAGATCTCCAAGCATTTTGACAATGTTTTTAAAGATCTAACAGGATTTTTGTATATTTTTGACATTTATGATTAAAATAAAAAATATTTTAAATTTTAATAAATTGTTAAATCTTGAGAACTATATTGACTTTTGAAATGAATTGAAACAAATACTAGAGAATTTAAGCTTTCTTTTGACATATAATTTGTACAACAAATGACAATTTAAATATTAAAATTTTTACTAACAAATTTGACATACACCAATTTTAACATGAATTAGTTGCTTTTATTTTGCTTTTATTTAATTTTAAAGCTATCTGAAAGCACTTTTGATATTGAATCACTGAGAATTGTCTTCAGATTACCTGTCCATTAAAGATTATATCATTCTGAACTCTTATTTATGAGCTATATCCTATTTCACCTCCTAACACGTTTTATTTTCCGAGCTCTATCCATGTTAACTGTATGTTTACTAACAAATTGAAACTTCTTACTTTGTGAATAAATGACTTAAATATTTTATCTGTTTTAGGACTGTTGAAGATTCTATTGACTTGTATATATTAGAATTTGGATTATAATAAAACTGAAATTAATTAATAAATACAAATTTATGGTTTTTATTTCCACTCCATCCGAAATGGTTTGATATTTGCTTTTTGTATCTTTATGTTGTGGCTATATTGGCTTATTCTGTAAGTATCTCTTACATAAATAATATAATATATATATAACGAACAATAACTTAAGTTTAAATCATAATCAATTTCATGATCAACAATTGTTTTTTGTTTAATTTTTTATATATATTTTTTTTAATTGAAAAGTGTTCAGCTAACCAACTATAACTCAGTGGCTATAATAACTCACGTAATAAAAGAATCTTATTTCTATTATGCTAAATTTGTTTATAATAAACCAACTGGTTTTAATTATAATAATAATAAAATTATTTTAAAAACATTAATTAAATCTGGTGATACAATATAGTCGTTATTGGTTTGTTACATGTCTGTGAATTCTGCTTATTTTTGCTTTTAGTTTCTTTCTTATTGTTGAATCTAGTTTCAACTATTAAATTAACAACAATAATACAATTGTTTGAGTTAAATATATATGTGGTATATTCAATATTGTCATTTTGTTTTATGTTCATACTATTCATATAAAAAAAACTGTTTAGGAACTTTAATTTCATAACAATATATATATATATATATATATATATATATATATATATATATATATATATATATATATATATATATATATATATATTTAAATTAAATTGAATTTATTTATTCATTTGTTAAAAGATAAACGATTTGACTAAGTACAGTTTAAATATTGAAGTAACTAAAAAAATCATTTGATATATTCTTGAATGTAGGTAATATACCTACCCAAGTAAATAACAAAAATATCAATGAGGAAACATGGTAGGGTAAGGTTTCCTAATTTAGACCACTTTTCAAATATCTATTATATTCCACATGTTAATAAGTATTTTAAAATTTTATCATAAAAATCATTTAATAAATACACTGTTTCTATTCAAAAAAAGTAGATACATGTTAGTTTATATTATTTTTAAAAAGGTATTAAAATGTATACCTCTTTACAACCAATTATACCTCAAACAACCTGGTTTCAGAATTTCAAAGCTCCTCGTAAATATATTACTACTATAAATCGAATAAGCTTTGGACATGCATGCTACCCATGCCATTTATTTAAAATAAAAGTCATCGATGATGATAGTTGCAAACATTGCGGTAAGCTAGGTGACCTCAATCACATCTTCTTTGAATTTTCTAAATTTATTCAGCATTAAAACTCCCTATATATAAAATTAACTAAATGCAATACATACGCTCCATATAATATACAATCCTTGTTAGCCATAGGTTCTGTAACAATATATTTAATTATAGAATTTTTGTCGGACACATGCATTCTTCTTCTTCTTCAAGTGCCCTGTCCGTTGCGAACGTTGGCTATTAACATGGCAATTCTGATCTTATTTGCGGCGCTTCTGAATAGTTCGACCGATGTGAGCCCGAACCACTTCCTCAGATTTTGGAGCCACGAGTGTCTTCTCCTGCCTGGCCCTCGCTTACTGTCTATTTTTCCCTGGACAATCAATTGCAGTAGACGGTACTTATCGTGTCTCAATATCTGGACACATGCATAGCTTTATAAATCTGGCACTCGTTCATGAAAATTTTCATGAGCGTGTATAGGGTTAGACTTGTACACTTTGTTTATCCTATATGTAACAATACCTTATCCGTGGTCCAGTATTGTTTGTCTGTTAAAATAAATGTCTTGACGGACCCCTAGACGAAAAGCGAGTGTCCTTGTATTTTCCTTCGACGTGTTCTTCTATTAATTATTCGTCTATTTCGTTTTAGGGATATCGCTGTGCATTTGTCTGAGAGAAATAATCTGTACTTATGTGTATATACCTTCTTAAGGAATATATTATAACCTTTCGAGACTGGCTGAATGAAGAAAGTCTATGCCACAAAAAAAAATATTATTTTGTTTTTCAAATAAAAAAAAATATAAACAAAAGTCCAATTTTGGATACCGGCATCTTTAATTGGACTATTAACGCCGTAAATTAGACCGATGTTAAAACCTATATTTAAACATGAGTAACATGTTAAAGCCTGAGTAACCTAGCATTAACATAAGTAACATGTTAAAACCTTGCTACATGACCTGGGCAGGTCATGTAGCAAGATCAGTGAATGACCGGTGGACAAAAAGAATTTTGGAATGGAGACCCCGAATACAAGCTAACAGAAAGAGAGGTCGACCCCCAACGAGATGGACAGATGACATAAAAAGAGTGACCACAAATTGGATTCAGATGGCGCAAAATCGGACTAAGTGGAAAAGCATGCGAGAGGCCTATGTTCAGCAGTGGACGTTAGAGGCTAGTTGATGATGATGATGAACATGTTAAAAACTATATATTAATATAACATAAACTAATATTCAACGTTTTGTAACTCATAAACTTAAATATAAAAAACCTGTATTGTCATGTAATATTATAATACCAGCTGTCAGATTTAGCTACACATAATTTTGTTACCTTTTTTTCACAACCAATTTTTTACAATTTTAAAGAAGTTTTAACCGATTTTACTTTAGATGCCTCAGCTCGTGCTTCAAGTTCGTTTTTAAACGGGAACTAGTCATTCAATCCTGAGTGCCCCAAAGTTTTGATAATTTTAATTTCTTTATAGGTAGCGGCGAAATATCCTGAACTGAAATAGTATTTAGGCAAGTTGATGCTGCTCTCTTTGTTGGTTTTGCCAATGGAATAATATCTTCTTCAGAAGAAAATGCTTCCTGCCGGTATTCATGGTTAGAGTTTGATGCACTGTTAAACATCATTGAATCTGCAAACTCAGATTCTTTAAAAATATTTTCATTTCTAGTCCAACTGCCACTAGTACGAAAAGCGTTCTGTGTATTTCTCACTGTTGCAGCAAACCCATAAACCTCTCCAATTATCCTGGAACCTGAAACATTGATACAGTTCGACCCACGTTATTCTGCAACCATTTTTATTGCATTGTCCATAAACATTTTAATATGCTCCGAAGAATCCAACATCCAACGGTTGAAGTATGTGTGTGGTGTGACTTGGTAACTGCAATAAACTAATTTTATTATCCCTGACAAATTGCAAAGCTTTAAGGTTTTTATTGTGGGTGCTGTGGCCGCCTAACACTAAAAAAAGGGGGCCTTAGGGCTTTGCTTAACTGTTTCAATGAAATAATTAAGCCCTGTCACAAAAAGATCGCTACTAATATATCCAGTATCGCTAATAGTAACAATGTTGCCAGGCAGAGCACCTGATAAAGATTCCTATTAAACGTTTTCTCTTACAAATTATCATGGGTGGTACAAACCGTCCTGCTGCGCTAGCACAACAAACCACAGTAGTATTTCCCCCTCTCCACTAGAAACGCTCCCAATTTAATGTTTTTTCTTCTTGGCTAATATTTTCTGATATTGCCGTTGTACGAATTAGCCGCCTGTATCGTCGACGTTGAATATGCGTGTGGCGGTCACTTTTTGCTCTTCACAAATTCTTTGTTAAAGTTCATAAAATTTATGAACTCGTGCTTTTTAAGATCCTGCAACCCTTTCCATTGATGTTCTCTCCGGCTGCCGTAACGATATTTTTTTATGTCTTGACATAAAGCTATAATACCACTTCTTTTCTGTCGTAAGTTTATCTACGTAAAAATTGTGTTTCACATCGTGTCCTGTTGCCAATTCAAATGTAAGTGTGCGAATGTCTCGTATGCTCATCCCGAATATTCGCTCTTCGAAAATCAAAATATATTTAGCCAATGCTGCTTCAACTTTTTTAATAAATACCTAGATGTCCTTTTAGTGTAGCTTTAGGTACTTTTCACAATCCCACCCAGCAACACCCTCAAAATCATTGATTAATGACCACTATTAATAAATGATTTTCTATTAATGAACGATTTCATTATAGGCAACAAAACATACATTTGCATAAATTAATGTGATTGGCATTAACCTGTGGTGTAGGCATCCAAACATATACCTTTTTATATTCCAACTAAAAAATTTAAAATGAAGTAGCCGCTGTTAGTACTATCTGTCATTGTATGTCATTATTTACTTTATTGTTTAAAATTCTGTGTATTTGAAAAATCAATATTTGAATGAATAATTTCAGTAACTGCACCATTTCGAATATTAATGTTTACAATAATAAAATTACCACTAAGGAAAATTAAACTTTGAATAAAGTTAATGAAAGCTGAAAAAATTGTTCCTTATCGTTAAGTAAATAAAAATTTAAACTAAGATATCTTTATTGCTGAAAAGTACGGTCGACGGAAAAGTTTTTTAACAAACTTTAAGAAAAAAAAATAGATCGTAGACTGGCAGAATATTATAGGGTAGCAAACTGTGTATATTTTTTATTTCATTTTTCGCTATTTTTAGAATCTCTTTGTATTTTTGTGAATATTTGACAATTCTATTGGTACAAATCTGCCTTTTCTTAAGACAATAACTTTATGATAGTCTCCATTGACACCATGTTTGACAAAAAATGACTTTACTTTTTTACTTTTTGTGATTTTAATCGAAAGTTGTATGTTTCTGCAAAATCTAAGATCTAAGTACAGGCATAAAAACATTATCTTAGTCTATTAACATTATTGAGAAGAGGTACAAAACTGTAAAAATAATTTAGGTCATTTGGATAGCACTAAAACGATTCTTTTTATTTGCATTCATAGTAATATGTACCCAATCTTCTGGCAAATAAATAACTGGTGCACGGTTACTCCAGCGCTTCGAAATTTGAGAAAAATTTTGGTCTGACGGTATATCAGAATGGCCACTAACCAGAAAGTGATGTGGTAATTGTTTAAATCTCTTTTTCGTTACTTACTGTAACCAAAAAGTCATTAACTGTCAGTTATTGTTCTGACCTTTATAGTTTTCAGTAAAAAAGAGATCTGATTTTTTCTCTAGAAATTTGATCTTGCTTGATCATCGATCCATAAGTACATGTACAGTTGTGAGTCTCCAAGTTATAAAGCCATATTTTTTTAAAGTAAATTATAGGATCAGTGTTTAATTTTGGCAGACATACTTTGCTGAAAGTGAAACGAGATTACAAATTTTATTTTGTTTGCAACACATCTGTTTTTTTTTTATTTTTAGCAAAGTTTGTATTGCTTCAGCTTGAGCTATGTGTAGATTCAAGCAAGTAGTTCTTGATCTGCTTTAATGGTACTTATCGCTCATATCATAAATATTAATCATAGCCCCATTTGACTTAATTTCAAAAATATTCTCAATTCTTTCACGAGATTTTTGAATGCCATAAATGCTTGGAAATTCAGTCTTGCATACTTTAGTCTTCTTTCCTCCTACATTAACCAAATATTCAGTGGTATATTTTCTGCTTTTAACGTTACTGTTTTGTTTTTACTTGTACGATCCATTCTTATTTTCTACTTTGATACTGTGGAACAGATGGATGGCTATTTTAAAGGTAGAATAAGCCCAACTCCCAAAATATCTTAAATAAATATTCGTGATTATCTTGCAGCTTTCTTCCTACATTTATTTTTACAACTATACGACTCAGCAATTTCACGTGAACTAAAAATTATCATGGTTTTCTTCGCAGTTGAATGTCTTCTGTTTCAAATGACGGTTACTTTTTCTTTCATTTCAATAATAGTTTTTCCCCCAATTCTTTTTAGAATACATGACATCTGTTTCTACAAAAACATGGTAAAAATGAGAAAAATGACTATCTCACTTTATTTAGATAAAAAAATATTGCTCCTAAAGTCTTTCCCTGTTACGCTGTTAGTACTATCATCAATGAAATTTACATTTTGGTTTGCTATTTTTGCTTAACACTTACTTCAGCACGTGTGTGTGAAGTCGACACCATTTTCATGTTACTTACCACGTTTTACACGAATTAGAGCCAGGTAATTGCATTAACACGATGCAGCAATATCTACTGCAATCACCAAATAGTTTTTTTGGCTTAAAATGGATTTCTATGTCATAATGCAATAAAATAGAATTCCTAGAGACTTCTGTTTTGTTGCATTGTATCTAGAATCTATCCTAGATATCCTAAAATAATTGCTTGATCTGGTTATATGTATATCTTATATGAATAATGTCTGCCAATCAAGACCAAATAAGTCTAACTGTTGACATTTTTTTTTTCTTTCAACGCTAATTAAAAATAAAATTACTAGGTTATATCAATTTAATTGTACACAATTTAACACAACCCAAAACACAATTTTAATTAAGGAATTTATTTTAAAACGATTTCCGGACTGGAGATCAAAACCTGAAAACAAAAAACGGGTGTGGCAATCCAGTGGGACTGCCGGTAGAAGTTATACTTCTATACACGCGTCCGCCGTTAAAAAAGTATATAGGAGTCAATCTGCACAATCATTACATATGTAATGCTATAGGTAAGAGAGAGCAGAAAGAGAAAAAGAATTAGCTATATAGCTATATGGTGCATCGTTTGCTATATATAAACATTTGACCTGTAATAGGAGTATAGTAAATGAAGGATTGTATCAATATTTTAATTAAAACATATATTTTTATTTTTATATATGTATAAAAGGAGTTGAATGCAAAAAAAAATTTACACATACTCTGCAGTAAAATTCATTGTTTATTTTGTTATTAATATAAAAATTACAATAAATACACTGCAACATAATTCAATATAATAATACAATATAAATTAAAATGCAATATTCATAAGTATTTAAAACTGCCAATATACATAACTTACCTTACGAAGATAAAAATAAAAAACCAACAACTCGGATTATCTTGTAAATTTTCATTTTATTTTCAAATTTATGTTTTTTTGCGTATATTACATATATTTAATAAGATTAACGTAAGGTTTTTAAATATTTCAAAAATAAAAAACGAAATTCATAATTGGGATTCGAACTCACAACCACCAGCGTATGAACCAAACACGTAAAGGATTTGCCAATTAGACATGACATTACCGGATTTCAAAATTGGCAGTTCTCGGTAAAACAGTGTTTATTTTGAAATACAAAAGCCTAAAATAATTATAAACGTTTAATTTTAAATAATACAAAACATGTCACATAAATAATAATATTAATACATATTATATTATATATACACAATATTATATATAATATAATATTAAATATATATACAAAAGGAACATTTTTATTCTCGAGAAAGGAAGAGAGAAAATATATCTTCTGTCTCTCTCTTACTCATTATCTTACATATGTAATGGTTTCACAGATTCACTCTCATGCAAATTTCCAACGCCGACCGTGCGTATAGAAGTATAACTTCAAAAAAATGAAATTTTTATTACAATTCATTATTTCTTATATCTATGTATAAAAAATTTAGAGACACAGATTCAAATTGACGACTGTCTCTTCGAACGCCTATTTAGGAATTAATTACAACACGATTTCATGATATCTAATTATCTAATAATTCAGTAAGAATCCTCAAACCCTCACCATCCACCCCTAATTCCGATATTCCAAAGTACAAACTGACAGGCCCTCATCAGGCCCAGATCCATTTGTACCCCGTTGATGCAGCTCAACAGGTCCCGCTGCCGGATGACCCGTTGGCGTTCGCGTTTGTCGGGAGAGCATCGTGACGACGATGTACGCGTCCTCCGCAAACGGATGCATTGTTTGCGATTCAATCCATCAAGTTGTCGCTGCTGTCTGGGGGTTTACAAGAATAAATGCAAATTAGGCCAGATAGAAACGTTTCGGGGAAGTTTTTGTTGGGATGTTTAAGCTTTCTGGTAAGGAATTGAATAGTTTTTGTCGAATATCTTTGAGATTGGACGTTTGAAAGAGAGAAGGTACTGGATATTTTATTAACAATCGATTGTTTCCGATTCCTTGGAGAAAATCCTCTTAAATGTCATAAAGTAATAGCAGAAATGCTGGCTGAAAATCTCCGAAGTATCGCGAGATCGAAAAATCGTATTTGGAGTAGGCTATGAAACAAAAATTTCTGTAATCCACACCCATTTAAATATTACCATTTTTCTCAATAAAAGTGAAAATATTTCTAAAATTATTAACTAAAAACTCATACATATAAAACTCATACAAACACTTCATATTTTTAAAAAATATATTAAAAAATGCTTTAATATATAGGGTGTTCCATTTAAAAAATCACAACTTGGATGTATCTATTTAGCAAATGATATTACTAATATTTTTTTCCTCAGTAATAAAACAATAGATGTACCAGGTATAGAAATTATCTACTTACTGATTACCAATAACTGTTTTATAATTTGATATAAGGTTGAATGCTCGAATAAATGAAAATTGATCAAATAAAAGGCAGATATCGAGCACAGTTTTATTAATTAAAAATCTTGCACAAGTACTTTCGTTTCCTAGAGCATCTTCAGGGGCATTTTGTCAATGTTGGCCTGTACAACAATAATTAAAGAATGTCATGAACATCAAATTGTACATCACACTACACTACACATGGACAAACACTTAAAAAAATTTTAAAAAAATAGGCGAAACTACATTATGGTCGGCATCAGGAGAGAGAATGTGATCCCTATCTTTCCTTGTAAAATCAACTGTAGAAATCGGTATTTATCATTACGCATGATGTGGCTGAAGTAAGCCAGTTTTCTGTTTTTTATGGTGTTAATAATTTCTTTGTCTTTTCTTAGCCTCTGGGGAATAGTTATGTTACTTGTGTGGTGTATATATTAGACCCTCAACATACGTCGGTAGTACCACATTTATATGCCTCTAATAGTTTTATGGCACCTTCTGTAAGCCTCCAGCTTTCCACTCTATAGAGGAGGACACTAAAGACGCAACATCTTCTTAAGAATTCTTATGTGTATACTGATACTTAAATATAAGTTGCAGAGAATCTTCCTAAGGTTGTTGAAAAAGCTTCTGGCTTTTTTAATACGAATTTTTATTTCATAACTATGATTCCCAATAATCCTTAATATTGCTGCACAAATAGCATATTTTCCACTCTTTCCAACGGTGGATCGCCTATTGTAATTTGGGCGTTTATGTTGGTGTTCTTACTAATGATCATTATTTTTGTCTTCTTGCAATTTAGTTTTAGGCTATTTGTTACACGTTTCTACAACGTTATCCATCATCCTTTGGCACCCCTGCGCACTATCTGCTAGCAACTCTGTATCGTCTGCATATCTAATATTGTTTATAAGTTGGCTATTTACAGCAATCTCATCTTCTGATTCGTCCAAAGCCTCTCTAAAGATGTTTTTAGAGTATATGTTAAATAATGTCGGTGACAATATGCAATCCTGTCTAATTCCATTTTCGACTGTGACGATTTCGGACAGTTCATTTTCTAATCGCACAGTTGCTTTTTGTTGGAGGTATAAGTTTGATAAGTCTTATATCCTTACCATCGAGTCCTGATATTTTTAGGATATCGATTAGTTTCCCATGTGAGACTTTATCAAATGCCTTCTCGAAATCAATAAAACATATATACACATTGCAGTTGACATTCCTGGCTCTCTGTATTAGAACTTGTAAACTAAAAAGTGCTTCCCTCGTTCCTAAGTAGTCTACTTAGAGTTCTCCAAAGCTTTCGACTATGTTCCCAAACGTCGATTACCAGCTAAATTGGATTATGGTACCAACTCTTTAAAAATTAAAATATACAGTTTTAACAATTAAAATGAGTGCTCTGAATAAAGCTTCTGATTCTATTGAGATGACACATACATTATAGAGTGATAACAGATACATATTATTGTACAGCATTAAAAAACAACACAACAAAAATAAATTCCCAAGACTCTGAAAGATACCGAAAAATGGTAAGACATTTAAACAGCAAAAAAATTATGCATTATATGTACCAAATAAAAGAGGATAGAGCATATAGAGTTGTAATTCGTAATCTACGTCATACAGTGCCCATTAATATAATAAAAAGTGAAATAGAAACACATGGGCATTTAGTACCTTACTTACTTACTCCGTGGTGTTACAACCCTTCGTGGATTTTAACCGACTCGACAACATGCCTCCACTGTTTTCTGTATTAAGCAACCTCCATCCAATTCTCCACGCCCATAATGCTTAGGTCTCCTGCTATATTATCTCGCTACCAGAGACGAGGGCGTCCGCGTGGTCTCCTTCCAGTTGGGACTTCCTCCCACACCAGTCTTACTGTTCGTTCGTCAGAATGTCTTCTGAGGTGTCCTGCCCATTGGAGTCTTCTGGACTTTATTTCTTTTATGATGTTGGCGTCTGGGTAAAGTTCTTCTAGCTCTTTGTTAGTTCTTACGCTTTTAGTGCGCAATATTGTAAATATAAAACACAGAGTAAGTAAGGACCTTCTAATGATGTTCTACGTCGATATAGAACCCAATCAAAATAATAACAAATTATATGAAATTCATTTTATAAACAACGCGAAAATAGTTATTGGCCCACCGTATAAAAAGAATAATATTGTCCAGTGTACCATATGCCAATTGTATGGACACTCTAAGACATACTGTAATAGACCTTATCGCTGTGTCAAATTGGAGGCAACCATATGTCAGCCGATTGTAAAAAACCTAGGGACGCACCTGCCATTTGCGCTTTCTCCACTGGAGCACACACCGCAAATTACAAAGGATGCATTGTATATAAAGAGTTAATTAGCAGTAGAAACAGAGCAAGAGGAGTATCATCGCACGCACCAGTAAACAATCAACTACAATATAACAGAAATACAGTACAGAATAATCCGAACTTAAGCAATCAAAATCACGCGACTTACACACAAGCAACAGGTGGAACACATGTAAGTAATACAAACAGTGACATTGGAGAGATGATGAAGAGTTTCCTTAACGAATTTAAAGCTATGTGTTCACAACTAATAAATCAAAATAGATCTTAAACGTTCTTCCCACAGTAATAAATAAATCCAGTAATGGAACTTAAGTCACTACGAATTGCACAATGAAATGCCAATGGCCTAGGCAATCATAACACAGACGTTACTAACTTTCTTAAACATAACAAAATTGATGTTCTACTCATATCGGAAACCCACTTCACTGACAGAACGATGTTCAAGATCCCTTATTATTCTATTTACAACACCAACCATCCTGATGGAACAGCACACGATGGCGCTGCTATTATTGTACGTAACACCATACAGACGAAATCAACAGACTAACAAGAAATTATTTAGAACATCTACCAGCCCACCCCAACGAGGAAGCAAGACAACTACACCTCTAATCAGAAGTCAGACGAAAATTGAAAAGACAGTGGCCAATAGACTTTATTCACTAATTTTAATCTTAAATTTTAATTTTCATTTCAATTTTAGTTTTAAATTATAATCTTACATTAATTTAATTTGTTAGTGTTAGTATTGGGAGTGTTATCAGTAGATAATTTCTCCTCTCATGTATTTGCAATACTCACGTTTACTAATAGCTTGTAATAGAGATAATAAAAGAAAAAAAATATATGCAACAGACAAGTTATTGGATACAGTAAGCTAGAAGCAAAGAAATATTGGATTACAGAGGAGATCTTTGATAGAAAATAAGAACGGTGTGAAATGTTTACATCATTTTACCATAGAGGACAATTATGAACAAATACCAAATAAGAGTCTACCCGCTGGGAGCATATGATTGATATTTTCAATATGAGCGTATTGAAAAAGGAGAAAAAATATATAAGAAATAAATACTTGTTAGACATTTTTCTCTATTGATCGTTGTTTATAACTTGTCAACCCTTTTAACCGGCCTATCTAGTATTTACTAGGGTAAATACAAAAGCAAGCGGTAACAGATTACTGTCACTCTTACAAATGATAATTAACTGACGAAAGGGATGCTGGGGAAAAGTTGTTTGATTTTCGTGGAAGTTAAAATAATCCCAAGTTAAGCAACGAAGATTTACTCAACGTTCTTTGTGATTATTTGTTACGCCGTGTCGTGATTGATCGTGTTGGAAGACGAGAGTGCGACTTGGAGTTTCGTATTTAATGACTCAAATAAAAGTACGAGTAATACCAAATAAGAATTTGTTTCTTTATATTCCTCTTTGAAATATTGTAAACAAATATTATGATAAGAAGATTTAATGAAAATAGAGAGAGTTAAAATATTTTTTATGAAGTAAATGTAGAGTAGATGTGTCACTTCAATTTTGGTGGTCGAGTGCCACCAAGACTGAAGTAACGTGCTTTCATTTAAACAAATTATGGCTAATGACCCGCTTAAAATCTGCTTTAAAGACAGATTTCTCAATTACAATGAACATCCAAAATAGGTATTGCTAATTTCAGTACAATACCCCTTAGATCAGCAATAATCCAGCCGATCAGCAGTTTCGCAGACAGGTCGTCATCAATTAATTTCATGTAAACATTGTTATAATTTCCATTTTAGTTAATTGTAATTTAATTAATAAAAGTGCTGTTATGCTGTTAGTTGCACCTCTAAAAATGCTTTTTTCATTTCAAAAGTACCTTCGCGTGTGACAATCCTTAGGTAGCCCATTCAGTAGATTATTTAAAAAGTCTGCAGAAGATCCTTGTCATTTTCAAACGTTTACTTACTACCGAACCAACATTCAAAGAAAACTACAGCTTTTTAACCCACGGATTCCGTAGAAATTGGCACAGAAATATATTTATGAAAAAAGCCGAAAAGAAATTTAAGGAAGAAAAGAAATCCCTACCAAAAAGAAATACATCCAAGCACCTTTCTTTACCTGCAAGCAAATTTCGTCTTATTTCTAATTCTAATATCATTTTGCCTGTACGATTTTCTTAGAATAAGCGATCCTCCTTCAACAGTTTAGTAATCTAACATAGAATTTATTAAATATGTCAAAGCAGATTTACATTTAATCGACAATAATTATATTCTTAAGTCCACAAATTCTTTTAAAATACCTGCTGTAATTATTACACCAGCATCCAGTTCAAATAATTAAAATATGGCTGAACAAATTCCCTTCTTTGGCTCAGTGAAGATGTTCGTTCAGTTGTAATGTAAACACCAAATAATAGTAGCAGAGTTTATTGTTGAGACGTACACTATGGGTGTTGACCCGGGATTACTTTGAGTAGAGACTGATGAAGTTGATCGTTGAAGACTATCAAGTTTGTTGAGTGAATATTGATTGAATGCTTCTCTAGGCAAGAGATCTTAGTTTTATATAAGTTTTAATTGGGTCAATATATTCGCGGACCTCGCGTGATATGTGTATTTAATTTATGTAAATTGTTTAACTTTGTCAGCACTTTTGACTGATGTCCAAATTATATTATTGATAATTGACCAAATGTGTATGTAACCTAATTAACTACGTGTGTGTATTTAATAACAAATAGATTCATTCGGTCTACTGGGTGATAAAATTATACTGTCCAATTTCGGATATGAATTCTGAAGATTTGATATTGGACAATGGCACCATTTTTTGTTGTTAATAAAGCCTTTCTATCGTACCAGAGTACGATGGCAATACAAATAAACTTCTTAATTTTATTGATGTTATTTCAATCCTTTAAAACCATTTCTGGGATCATCATGAAAATTTTTAAAATTAAAATATGCTTAAATAAGCCACAGAAATTATTTCTGAAAACCGTTGTTTAAAGTTTTGCAGACCAACGTAACGAAAATTTAGTAACTAGAGACTTAGTTAATCTTCATCAAGCCCCAAAGTATGGGTCTTCTAAATACTATTTGAAATTACATTAAAGTTCATAATATATAGAACATGAGGAATTAAATAGGAGTAAAAAATTTTTCCTACAACACCTTAACCACGTTTTTGGCAGGTCTAAGAGAACCACTATGAACCCGTATGAACTCTCAAAAATCCGATCCATAAGACCACTGAATTTCGTTCTTACTAAAAAAAAATATTGTTAGATATCTCCAAAAATCACTGTTATTTAACAGAGACAGGGACATAATTTAACACATACACCCGCTCCTACACGATAGCAACCTGAGTTGCCCAAGCCAAAATGACCACAGCCATTTTTTAGGCCAAATCAAATAGCTTTTTAATAACAGCCATTTACAATTAGTCCAAGAGGTATATTTCAACCCCCAATATTCGAAAAAGTCAACAAATTACTTCATATGCACAAAATTCTAGAGCTAATCATTCCAGTTTTTATAAAGCAGTTCAATCTCAGTCATATACGCCAACACCTATAAGAGTATCCACACACCAAACAGGCTTTAATAGACCCCAATCGGAAAGAAACTTCCGCTTTCGACAAACAGCCAGCTCCAGATTTGCCGTAGGAGAACTCTTTATTATCGACCAAGAGGAAAACAACTACGGTAAAGATATATATACAATGACACATAGCAAGAGTACCCTTTCTACGAACTAAAAAGTCAAGAATATGAGGAAGAAAATATAAAGTTTAGAGGAGTTTAAGAAGAAAAAAAAGAGAAACGTTATAGAATTGCATTCTTATACTGACAGAAGAGCCTTACATAAAAACTCAAAATTCTCCTCTTAAACTTACTGTTTAATGTAAAAGGGTGATCGTAACATTGATGGATGTAACGAATTTTGTGGAAGTTTTGAAAAAAAAGTTTTCAGTGTTTTATTGATATGTTGATGGATGTTTTGGACAAGAGGACAATCATTAAATAATTCCTGTATAAAATGGATAGTAGAGATTCTGTACAAATTGTAACATTTTTGTTCGGGTGATTCATATTCTCAACAGTCTGTAGGACACTATACAATTCTCCAATATGTACTCTACACAACAGAGGAATAAACGAAGTACAAATGAGATTGTTTAGAGATCACTGAACTATATATATATATATATATATATATATATATATATATATATATATATATATATATATATATATATATATATATATATATTTATATATATATGTATTGTTATGGATCAGTTTATCGATCAGAAATAGAATAAAGAGTTTTTTTATTATTTTAATATACCGCGGGCATATAAGTTAAAATACAACCCTGTACTTATTTGTAATAGACCATAAGAGAAAACATTGTTCCGTGAAAGACTGAGTGAATAGTGAAAGGACAATGGAACCCGTATAATTATAGATTTAAGGAATAAACTTTGTAATTGTATTTTGCGGTGGACATTTTTCGAAAGTAAATAAGAATTAGATTTAGATATGAGATAACAAGATGTTGGAAACTTATTTCTGTTGAAAAAGGTAAAATTGTTAATGGTTTCTGAAAAGTAATTTGAGTGAAAGTAGTTTATTTGTTTTAAATATCATGTTGGAAATTTTCTAAATCGAAAATAAGTGGGAAAGATGAATGCTTATGATTGATTAAAAAGGAATGGTGGAAATGAGAGAGTTGAGAAGGTTGTCTGGAGAGATTGAAAAGATTATTATGTTACCGGCAGACCAGAAGAGAAGACGTGTTTTCGTGTAGTCAATCTGAGTGCCAGTGTTTTCGTTTGTTAGTGAAAAAGGTGGAAGCTGAGAGCAGATAAAAATCGAGAAGATTAATACCTCTTTTGAGTCTGCATAGTCCACGAGATATAATTGAGAAAGAAAGGAGAATTTGTGAGTAAAGAGTACCGGTCAAATGAGGATTGTGCTTGTGTTTTTTCGGAGGAGTAGTTTGCTGGTATGCGGTTTGGATCGATGCTGAGAACGGGAAAGATTTGATGGTAGCCGGACATAATCAATCAAGGAAAGAACTGTGGTTTGATCGAGAGGAGACATCATTGGTGAAAAAAAATAAAGGTCAGTCAAATAATTTGAATGAAAGAAAAATCTAAGATATTCTAAAGATAAAATCAAATATAAGCATACGAACTAAGATTCCAAGTTTCAAAGAGTTATTTTTTTTGTGAATAAATTATATTTTTATATGGTCAATTTTTTTTAGTAGATATTATTATAAAACAGATCAATAGATAGTTTGTAATTAAAATTAAATTTAGAGTATAGGAGTTTGTTGGGAAAGATAATTGCCCACAAAAGTTATTTATTAATATTCATCGTATTGCTTATTAAAAATAAATAATAATTTGTGTGCATATTTATGTTGTTTTAATGTTAGTTCCGTTTCCTGTTTTATCCCGATTATGAGCAACTAGGAGATACTGAACCCACTAGAAGAGATATATAAAGTAAACTGATTAAAGTAAAATTAAAAAGGCACCCTGAGAAGTTTTAATAGTAATTGATTTGTATGACTCTGCATAAATTAGTGAATTAATTAATTAAATAATTGGATTAATTAAATTAGTGTTAATTAATAATAAAACATCATAAAGCAGATCACAACAGTATATATATATTAAAAAAGAATGTGATGTAACCATACGCAAAATAAAAAATAAATAAGACCGCATTATCTATATAACAAAGAGTGATTACCTCGCTGTGGCCTAAAAATTATTTATTTATGATAAAATGACGTAATAAGGATCGCACTAAGTACCTTTGTAGTGTTAGCGGTATATCCATAAGCAACAAACAAACTTTTTTGCGGAAAACCGTCACTTCCTCCATGAAACATTATGCAAAAAGCTGAAAGTTTCCAAAATAACTCTCTTGGAAAGTTTCCCAGTCGCCTTTGCCATCGCCACCTGCATTAAGTAAGTATGAGGATTAGCGGCCCATAGATAACGGCCCTTAATAATTGAAACCGTTAGGTGGGTAAATGATGTCGACGAAAGAAGAGTGGTGGAGCGGTTGACGTGTGAGAAACTCCGCCGTTGGGGCTCTAGATGGAGCTAATGGCATGCAAACACCTGAGATCACCTATCAGACCGTTAAGTACCGACGGTTTAGTGTGTTGAAAGCTCGCCTCTATAAAGTAAACGGCATCAACTTGAATAAACGTCAAAGCACAATAAAAGCTTTCCTACGTCTGGTCCTGTCGGGGTGGAACATTTTCGGCCAGTGGTCGTTGAGAGTCAAACAATTATAAGAAATATGTACAAGAGATTAATAAAAGATTTTCTAAATAGATTTTACTAGGTTTGTTTCACAATTTTTTTTTTTAATTTTGTTATATTTGAGTAACACTGGAAATTAGTAGTAAATAGAGGGTGTTCTTTTTTATGCCAGAATATGTATTGCCGGAGAATATTACCCGTTAAAGAAATAAATATAAGGTCAATTAATGTATGGTCCTAAAGTTTTGGGAAAATTTTCACCTGGTCTGATTGAGAAGCAAAATGCATTTAACAAAGAAGGCCATGGAATTGAAATGTCATCAGTTATTGACATTTAATAAACAGAGCAGAATATTTTGGTTTGTGCTCTGCAAAATGTCATATAAAATTGATATTGATATTATAAATTAATAATATGGTTGAGCGTATGTCGAAACTAGATATTGTTAATATTTATCGAGATCAAAACATAAGCAAATCGACAATTTATCGCACAATCAGAGAATGTGAAAAAGGGATACCATGTGTTAACTTGCGTAAAAGTGGCTGACCGCGCATTTTGAAACATATAAGAGAGGCAAGACTGATTGAAGCAGCTAAGAACAAAATTGGGGTCTCACAGCGAAAACTGGCCAGAAGATTTCATGTTGGAATGTCTACAGTATACAGGACCCTATCGAGTAACAATATTATCTACCGGTAAAGAAGGAAAGCTCCAAAATACACAGAGGATCAATTAGAGAGAATTCCGAGATGTTGCCGCTTGTTAAGGCGAGTGCATTTCGTCAACAAGTCGAAACTTTACCTTTGTACCGAAAGCAGATAATCCCCCCAACCTACCTCAGGCTCGTCCAATTGAAGAGTTCTGGGCAATATTAAGTCGGAAAGTCTATAATAACGGATGAGAAGTACAAAATCAGGAACAGTTAAGACGCCGCACATATACAAAAATTAGAGAAATTGACGCCGAGGTCGTCCAAAGGATGATGTAACGTGTCAGGGGAATTATTAGGCAAATCGAAAATAATGGTCCCTTGTCTCTCATTTGAATTTTGATTTATAATAAGAATAGTTAAGTTAAATTGTTGAATAATTTAATAAAAATATAAGATTATTGTGGTCAGAGTTATATGCTTTTGAAATTTTTCCGAAAACTTTAGGACCATACGTTATGTAAGCTGCCAAGTTACTTCAAATTACATAGTAAATGAATTTAATTATTATTAAGAAACCAATTAACTAATTCTTCTTCTTCTTCTTTTGTTCTGAAGGTTCTCACTCCATCTTTTGCGCGGTCGTCCGATACTTGTTTGCTGATTGGTGACTTATTTTTTTCTATTTTTTGTCCATTCATTTATATACTGTATGTTTAATTTTCTTCTAATGTCTTCACATCTCTTTTGATCTCTCAACGCATTTCATGTAATTCTTCTCAGTACTCTCATCTCCGTCGTTTCCAGTAGCCTTTGCGTTATGGCTGTGTCAGGTCTTGTTTCTGAGGCATATTATATCATTTTTGGTCTTAAACTGGCTTTATAAATTCTTCACTTCATCTCATTGTTAATGTGTCTGTTTTTCCATATAGTGTTGTTAAGGCATCCTGCCAGTCTATTTGCTTTTTGTACTTGATCTCTCACTTCTTTCTCCAGGTCTCCATAGGTAGATAGTGTAATTCCTAGGTATTTTATTTCCATTACTTGTTTACGCTGTTCAAGACGTAACTGTATTGAATTTTCAACCAGAAGTGACCATAGAATGGTTAGCGCGAAGGTAGCCTTGAACGTAAAGAAGGAACGAAGAAATATGGTAACAAGGACTAAAAATGTTAAGTTCACTGCGATTACTAACACAAGGGCAATTCAGGAAGAAATAGATAGAGACCTTCATAATGACATGCAAGATAAAACCGATATTGAACAACTTAACGAAAGGTTGGTGGACGCTCTAAGGAAGGCACAGAAGAACTGTTAAGTTAAGCAAACAAGGAAAAATGAAAAACTTACAGAAGGCACATGTAACCTAATGCAAAAAAGAAGGGAAATAAAAGATAAGCACACAGTAAACATCGCAGAGCTAAGGAAATTAAATAAAACCATTTCAAAAGCTGATAGAAAAGACATAAAAGATTTTAAAACTGAAGAAACAACTAATACCATAGAACAAAATAAAAGCATTAAAGTTCCAAAACGAAAGTTGACGACAGGAACCAGGAACATTTATAAGCTAAAAAATAGACAAGGACAATACTGTATATGAACAACAAGAAATTATGAAAATCATCGAAGAGTACTAAATCACCCATGATCACTGTTATATCTCTAGATACTGAAGATGTAATGTTTTTTGAAGTTCGCTATTAAAGTTTTCTATTTCTTCTTCATTTTTGTCAGCAGTTGGCGCATAAATCTGAATTAAGTTCATTTTCCATGGGTTGTCAATAATAGCTGCAGCATTATAATTCTTTCCGACATCGGAACGAAGCCTGTTACAGATCTCGTTACTTTTTCACTGAGCATCATAGCAACTCCTTATATGTGCTGAGTGTCGCTGCTTTCAGAGCAATAAATTCGTCCATTGTCTGTATTGAGTTCGCCAGAGCTGATCCATCTTGTGTCGCTTATTCCTAATATATCAATCTCCAGTCGCAACATCTCTTGCTGTATATTCCTCAGTTTCACAAGTTTATACATACTTCTTACGTTCCATGTAGCGATTTTGCAGATAGATTTGTATATTTTCAGTGAACAGGGATTTCGCTGGCTAACGGTCTGAAAAGCCCTGTCGTTACTTTTGTTTCTGCCCCTGACGAATCTTGGCATCCGAGAACCATGATTAGTAGGTTGTTGATTGTCATCTCTTTAAACCAGCGTAATTAGAGTCCGTAACTGGAGTAAATTTGAAACATTTCGTATTTACGGAACCTAATCCCGGAGTGAATATGGAAGTTTATAAAAACTATTATGATAAATTGCCGCTGAAGTTCTACGCTCTATGTTCAGACAAAGACCTGCTAGAAATGATATCTCCTTCCATCCTTTCTTCCTCAACATATCCTACTTATAATTTACCACAAGACAATAAATCTCTTCCACTTCTAGAGCCTTCAAACCTACACAGGTCTTCCATTAGGTTCTACTGCTTTACCATACTTTTTACTATTTAAAACGTTAAGTGAGAAAATGTCTAATAAATTATTTTATAATTTATGATTAATTTTTTACGAGATGTCCGTAAACTTTCTAAAACGTCTTCAGTAATAAGATCGTAACATCTATACCATGCTGTATTCGAAACGATATTAAAAAATAAATATTTTCTATAGCGAAAACGACTCAAAAGCCGTTGGCGGAAAGCCTTCTATCGATATCGAAGATCGCGCAAAACCAACCGCCAACACACCAATTCTTCATGTTAATTATTGACGACGACGACGACAATGAAAAGGACGCCGGTGAGGACGGCGGCGTCGAACGGCATCGCCGTCGGCTTCTCAACTCGAAAATGAAAGCTGACGGCCAACATTTGGTTACTTCTTGTGAGAGAGCACATGCTCGGCGTTAATTGTTGACATAACCTCATTAGCACCGCCGGTACACCGAGCTCTTAATACAGTGCGAAAGATGGCAGGGGCCCGCCAACCTTCCGAGTGCTGCCCATCACTTTTTTGACGAAGGTGAAGATTAGGGGAGTTCCTTTCACTATGTACAATCATGTACATGAATAAGTAATACAAGTAAACCACAATATTTGTAAAAATTTTAAGCAATATTATCTAAACGACAGGTATTTCTTATATTGCTCTGAAACTATTTGCTTGCGATATGTTTTTCATTGAATGTCTTTAGATGGGAATACACCACAATGAATTTTAATAAAAATTACATTTATAGTCCAAAATTACATACATAGTGATACTTATAGAAAGTTGGTCTTGTTCTAGTATGTCATCTAAAGGATTCCAAAGGCTGTGGTAATCTTTAAATCAACCTTGTATTAAAATGTCTCCTTATACTTGTGATAATATATTAGTCAATCATTTGTTGTTTCATCTTTGGATGTTTATATATACAGTATAAACATTCATACAGACTGATATTTTGAGTTTATCTACAAATATAGTTAAAATATCTATTTTTTAATTAAAGTTTTTTCTAAATTTAATTTCAAAATACAGAGAATTCTTCTATGAGAATTCTTACCATGCCAAAATACAGTATTTGAGTATTCGATTACAGTGATGTGAATTAAGAAATAACAATTTACACCTTTTTTCTATCCAAAAAGTCCAATGATTGCATCTAGGAAATAGAATATGATCGAACATCTATTTACCGACGAAGTAAATTGACGAAAGAAATTTGCGATTCGCAAATCTCCTTCGCAGTACAGATTTTTACTGAATGTTTGGATATGAGAAATATGCAGATTTCTGAAACCCACATAACTGAAACTATTTTTTTTGTGTCTTATATAAAGACAAAAAATACTAAAATAATAATTGTGCGTTAGCTGTCACAATATATCATGTTCTTTTAAAAGGACATCAGTAAGAAGCAGTATTTATATTAGAAAGTAAAACTTTATTAATACAAAAGTACGGAAATCCTTAAACCATTGTTTAGGGTGTACCTAATGGTATTTTATATTTTTCGCACAAAAATTGAACCTTTTTCTTGCAAAGTTCGCAAGCAATATTTCCACTATAATTACACGTAAGTAAAGCAATGACTAGCAAATCATGTAAAACGCCCACATTTGATTTGTAATTAAAAAAAAACTTAACTCCAATTAGCAACATCCATGTTTAATCCAAAAACAAAACAAAACAATGCCGGTACATAAACAAAATGCCGATACGTAAACAAATTTTTAAAGCGAGCAACTCATGAAATATCTTGATCGATATGTTTGACACTAAACCCCATAGGCGCCATCTATCAATGGTAAGTTTAAGTTATTAATTTAAGGGAAATAGATCGACTGCCTTTTAGAAGAACAGTAGTAGTATGTGGATTAATGCACCGTTGACAGGTACTGTGCACTTCTTACAAAATATTTCATCGAATCTACTAGCCAATGTAGTTGCTCGGGCATTATGTTATTTATATACCATGGGGCATCACCACACTTCTCAGTTGCTGTTGCTATTGCTGTCCTTATACATGGCCACCTAGATCACCCGATTTTAACATTCTCTACTATTGAATATGATTTATCAAGAAAATATAAATACCGGAGAAGAACTAATTGACAAAATTATTAATTCTTATTAACACTATTAGAAATGATGCCTTAATTCTCAGGAGAACAATAAGATATTTAATGGTCCGACAAAATTTCAACAATTTCAAAAATTTGCTATAAATTTTAAAAATTTTTATTATTGGTTTTCTTTATGGACTCTTCGTTTTATTGGTAAGTTCTTTTATGTAATTTTACACAATTCTTATGTCTATTCTTAAATTTTCCTAATATAGTAGAATAGTACTTCGTAATTTAGTAAGTAGTACATGATACATTTCTCGTGGCTGAATAAATCATGATATCCAAGTAGTTTCCAAAAAAACATTGTACACTCTGGGCCAAAATTAACCGAGCAACCATAAAATGGGTTATTTTTGATTTCTTATAATTCCTAAAGCTGTTGTTGGATTTAAGTAATTTTTTTAATATGTTTTAATATAGCCTTATTCCTTGACAATTTTTTTATAATAATATTGTTGCTAAATAGATAAATTTTCATTGTATACCGGGTGTACCAATCAAACTGTGTTTTTTTCTTAAAGTTTGCATCACCCTGTGGAATACTCTAGCTAGCATATGTAGAATACTAAAATTAAATTGTAACTATAGCCTCATGCTTTCTCAACATTTTGTTTTTTGATTGACTCGCTTATGTTATATATAATACAAAAATTAGGTGCTTTAACAACTAGACATATTTTTATCAATTTTTATCCGCGGAATAGAAAAAATAATCTTTTTGAAAAAAAGTCATTCGTTACAATAAAAATTCAATGAATAAAATCTTCGAAGAAAATTCAAATTAACAATATTTTGGAAATCAAAGTCTAATTGAAAAAAATTGAGTATCAATAATGGGTGTTGCCGCCCTCTAACCCTTAGGACTTCTTGGAGCCGGTTTGGCAATCCATTCATGAAATTCTGGATATCAGATTAGGGTATATTGTGCCACTCCTTTACCGCAGCTGTCTTCAGCTCTTCAGAGGATGCAGGGGCTGGTACTCTTACTCTTACGCATCTTTTGAGGTTGTCCCAGATATGCTCAATTGGGTTAAGATCGGGACTGTGTGCTGGCCATGGTAGAACTTAAACCCCGACCTCATTAAAGTAGTCACGGGTAGATCTAACTGTATGGCAACGTGCATTGCCATGCATTAGTCTGAAGTTATCACCAATAAATGGTGCAAAAGACATGACATGATATTGGAGAAATTCTTGCACGTATACTTGGGCATTCACACTGCCTCTACCGAACACAACAAGATCAGTACGCGCTTCGTAAGAAATACTTCTCAAGATCATTATTGACCCTCCTCGGTAAGCCACTGTTTCGGTTATAGCGCACGCAGCAAACCTTTCATTTTGACGCCTATAGACACGTTGGCGTCCATATGGACCTTTTAGGGCTATTCTGCTCTCATCTGAGAACAGTATATTCTTCCATTCCGCCATAGTCCAGTTAGCATATTCTCGCGCAAAATGAAGTCTAGCCGTACGGTGTTGTAAGAGCAGTTGTGGTGCGCTAGCTGGACAAAAAGCCCTCAAGTTTATTTCTGACAGTCTTCTTCTAATCGTTTGTCTACTCACACTAATGTTTCTCATCTCAAGAAGAGACCTACGAGCTTCAGGAGCAGCGCAAAAGCGATTTCTCAATACTTTAGTGAGAATGAAGCGGTCATCTCGTACTGAAGTGCATCGTTTTCGGCCTTGACCTGGCTTGCGGTTGTACGATCCTGTCTCCCGAAATCGGCTGATGGTATCTTGTACCGTAGTTCTGGGTACATCGAGTATACCAGCGATATGACGTTGACTGTAACCAGCATCAACTAAAGCCACTGCCCTAGCAGCATTAGTTGGAACGAGTGGCATTTTTAAAATCACAAACAATAAATAAGCATTAAAATTTCAACTTAAACAATTTTAATTTTTAATTTTAATTACAAATTTAATTTTAATTACAAAATGTTCAAGAATTGTTATTAACACGGACACAGATTTGCAACAATGTCGTACACCGACTATATGTCAAAAATCCTTCGATGACACAAATTTAGGAAACAAACTGTCACAGGTAATGTAAACAAAACAATAATAAAGGTAGTGGGGTTAATTTTGCTGGTGAGTTAAATCGTCTGTATTAATGAAAAACATGGCTAGTTGTTAAACTACCTAACTTTTGTATTATCCAACATAAGCGAATAAATCAAAAAACAAAATGTTAAGAAAACATGATTCTATAGTTAGGTTTTAATTTCAATATTTTATAAATGCTAGAATATTTTACAGGGTGATGCAAACTTTAAGAAAAAAACACAGTTTAATTCGTACACCCAGTTTACAATGAAAATTTACCTGTTTAGCAACCATATTATTATAACGATATTGTCATGGAATAAGGCTATAACTAATTTAAAAAATCACTTAAATCGGACAACAGGTTTAGGAGACATAAGACATAAAAAATTACCCATTTTTAAGGTGGCCGGTTAATTTTGGGCCAGAGTGTATTTACGGACAAGCATCTTAATCTGACATTTGAAGAGTCATCATAATTTTTAAAATTATGACAAATACACGAAAAGATGAATGAAAAAAAACTTAGAGAGAAAAGGTCATAGAGAACATAGAAAAACTTACAGCATAATTCTTATTTACTGTTAAAATATCAGATGTATTTTTTGTTTTATCAAGGTGTTTTAAGTTTGAATCGTTGTATTATCATTTTAAATGATTTCTTTTGATTGCAGATATGTAAGGATGTAACTCGTCTTTTAGCTAATAAATTCGAAGCATTTGGTTCACGGTGTACAACACGGAACAGCTCTTATGTTTTATGGCTATCTAGATATCATTCTTGAGTTCTTTGTTTCGATCGAGAGGAGCACATGCCCACTATGATTTAGTGCATCGCGGACTAAAGGCCGGGTTTAATTAATGTTTCGTACCCTAAGAAATTCGCGGAATTCGTTATATGTGAAGAGTAGAGTTATTTATGAGATTTAAATAGAATGTCCAAGTGCTCCAGGTGCACGCTCTACTGGAAACTGATAATTATTAATTAAGGAGCTGTATACAGGGACACCAAAAACAATATAGTTAGACGAAAATTATCTTTCTAATTAGACATGACAAGAAAGGACAAATACACGCACACACACATTTATATATATTGTTATGATTCTAAAATAGATCAAGAATAAAATAAATGTTTGTATGTAAAATATCATGAGATCATGAGATAAATATTCAAGACCCTATATAGGTAAAGAATTTGTAAATATAATGATTTATAATTAAGAAGTGTCTTCGAAGAACAATGGACTTCAATAGTGAATAGTTTCCAAGAACAATTTGTAAAGGAAAACCAATTCGAGGTTATTTAGAAAGTATTAAATATTGTTTAAAATCTTACAAATGATTATACATGGTTTTGTATCAGAGAAGAATTTTAAATTAATGTTTGATAGACAATGGTTTGCATATTATTTTTCTTCGAAGGTAATGCTATCAATTATCTTTTACAAATACGGATTTGCCTGTAGACACAAAGGAAAGGTTATTTGGTATTATCTTTTGTTAATTTGGGGAAAAACCTAACTGGGTAAACACGCTTGATTTCTTAAAATTTAAAAATAGAAAATTTTGAAAATATGTAGAACAAATGAGTGTGTATGATTGGTAGGAAGAACAAGGGTAGGAGAATAGGACAGTCGATTTAAAAATTAAACCAGGAAATTTCAATTATTGTGTTTTTACCATCCAAAACGAGAAATTCAGTTTGAGAACAGTGTGGGAAAAATAGGTATAAGTTGTTGTTTGTGAGTTAAGTTGGTGATAGCAGAATAGTTGAAGGCGAATCGAAACAAGGTCGAGAATCCCTTGTGTCCGAAGAGACTCCTAACTCTGTAATTACAGAAAGAAAATTTAAATAAAAATTTTGTACGAAATAACCAGTTAAGGCGGGAAAACCATTTGGCTGAAAGAGACATTATTATTATTTTGAAACGAATCGGAGGTTTAATTTTGGAGAGAATCTAAAGGAGTACTGTTTTGTGTAACAGTTTTGAAAAAAGGAAGCAGAGCCACACATATTTGGAGAATTTGACAGTTCTTCGGGAAAACAATCCGGAAATTAAATCAGTGTCCTTTGGGAAACATCGCAGAGATCAAATCAAAAAGGTCAGTCAAATTATTAGTGAAATAAGCGTTGTATTTGTACCATATAAGTTTTTTTATCCATATCATAAAGTAATTGATTAAATCAAATTAAATTTACAAAGCAGATAATTGGCACATAATAAAATTAATTAGAACAATTTTTACAGTAAATTAAATAACTTGGTTTAAAAGGGAGATTAAAAAATTAAGTTTTATTTTGTTCTGAGGAATAGATAATAAATTGTACACGATCTTTAGTTTTATATTTTCATTTGGTATAAAAATAAATGGCGTTTTTTAAAGGTCATAAATTGTGTATATAATACTTATTCCCCTTGTCTATCCTAAAGAAAGCCAGCATTCAGAAAATACTGGATTGAAAGTAAAATATTTTTATTTGTAGAAAGAACGCTAGACAAGAAGTACTTTGTTGACTCGTCTGGAAAAAACAATCATGAGTTTAGGTGGGTTGTAGTCAATAAAAGGACTGATAGAAGACTATTTTTTATTACTAGAGCTTTCGAATGTGTTTACATTATTTTTTAAGAGCTATTAGAAAGAGTACCAGATAAAGTGAAAATAAAAGCAATGTAAATAAATAGCTCACGAGAAAGATTTCAAATTTGAAAGTCGTTATAAATAAATTATCGATACAAGAAAAAAATAATACAAAAATCCCGTCAATGCCAATGAAAACCAGCCCAAAACGATAAATAGCTAAAAATGGAATATATTTTAAATATATTGGCAGTACGATAATTTAAAAGGGATTTAAAAAATTGAAAAATTATTTTCTTAGTTTACAAAAGCACGAAAGTGATGTGATGTACTTATGATGCAATGAATAAATTATAAAGAAGTAATGTAGTCCTAAATTTTATTTTAATTCAAAATTTCTTATCTTTTATTTAAACTCTGATCGCTTTTGCTAATGGATAGCATTTCTAAAAAGATCCTTTTGAATATATTATTCTCATTGCACAAAATTCCTATTTCTCTAGAAAAGTGTAAATATTTCAAAAATTTATAACTTTAGGCCTATAAAACCTATTACAAACTTATCAAATTAAAAAAAACGGTTGTGGCAGTCCAGTGGGACTGTCGGTGGAAGTTACACTTCTATACACGCATTCACCGTTACAAATTTATTTGGGAGTCAATCTGCACAATCATTACTTATGTAATGCTATAGGTAAGACATAGCAGAAAGAGAAACAGAATTAATAACAATTTACTAACAATTAATAAACAACTTTTGACCTGTAATAAGAGTATAGTAAATGAAGGATTGAATCAATATTTTGATAAAAATGTATATTTTTATTTTCATACATATATGAAAGGAGTTGAATGCAAAATTTTTTTTACACATACTCTGCAGTAAAATTTATTGTTTATTTTGTTGTTAATATAATAATACAATACAAATTAAAATGCAATATTCATAAGTATTTAAAATGGACAATAATATACATAACTTTTCTACTTACGCATATATGTTTAATTTACCATGTAATAATATTAATTACCATAATATGAAATGCCATTTCCAAGGCAGATGAAAATCTCCTGCTTATATTTGAACGAAGGATCCTGAGAAGAATATTTGGTGGCATCTGTGAAAATGGTGTTTGGAGAAGGAGGTACAACTACGAGATATATCACAGATATAAACATATATTTGGTGGTAAAGACGGTGGTAAAAAAATAGGAAGACTAAGATGGGCAGGACATCTGGCAAGATCACAGCAGAAAAACCCTCCTAGAAGAATCCTTATGTCACAACCTGTGGGAAGTAGAAGTAGGGGTAGACCAAAACTCAGATGGAGGGATGGTGTAGATGAGGATGGTAGACAAATAGACGCAGCAAACTGGCAACAGTTGGCAATGGATAGAACTGACTGGCGTGATAGACTTGGGAAGGTCGAGGCTCTTTTATAGGGCTGTAGCACCAATGATGATGATGATAATATTAATAAAAAAGTCCTCCCCGACTGGGAATCGAACCCCAGTCACCCGCGTGACAGGCGGGGATACTGACTACTATACTACCGAGGACATGACACAAACGAATTTCAAAATTGACAGTTCTGGATCATACAGTGATTTATTGAGATTATTATTTTGAAATACAAAAGACTAATATAATTATGAACATTTAATAAATAATACAAAACATATCACATAATTAATAATATTAATAAACATTTTATTATATATATAATATTATATGTATATATATCTTTATATAATATATATAATATTAAATTATATATACAAAATGAATATTTTTATATTCTAGAGAAGAAGAGAGAGAAAAAGTATCTTCTGTCTCTCTCTTACTCATTATCTTACATATGTAATGATTTCACAGATTCACTCCCATACAAATTTCCAACGTGGAGCGCGCGTATAGAAGTATAACTTCAAAAATCTATTTAAAATGCTTTAGCATACAGAGCGTCCCATTTAAAAAACTTTGGTTCATTCCATTATTTTGACTGACCCTGTATAATCAAAAATAATTTGAAAATATAGACGTCTTTGTTATAAATCAGTTTTGTTTGAAATATTTTTTATATACTCAATTGTCCAAGATTCAGGAATAAGAAACTTTTCGAGTTTAAGTGAAAAATGTTACGAAAAGTCAAAAGCAGATTATAGTGCAAGTGATGGTACACGTTAAAAATTGTGTAATAATTTAAAATAAATAAAGAAGATTTCTAAAGGTATAAAAGTTATCTTTTTTAAAATTACAAATGGGATAGAATGGCTTAAGAAGTTTTAATTTTTGTTTTTTAGATATTTAATGTTAGTGACGACACTGGTAGATTTCTCCCACTAATACACCGAACAATCGTCCTTTACCCTCTAGTTCCTCCATCTCCATCTCGTCTCCATCTACATGGTCCAAGGCATGCCATGCCGTATAGACAGTATTGGTCCTGTATTTATGCGTCGTTGCAGTCCGCTCGAGATGGTATCGCCGTAGCTCGATTTGCAATATCTTATTCTTGCGGACGGCTGATGGATGCAGCCGCCGCGGGCTCGAAGCACTACGCTGCGGCCCAAATTATCTAATTATTATCTAATTGGGTTTTAGTAGTGGACTACCAAATAACAATGAAATAAGAAATATAGTACAAAAATAAATTATTAGTAGAGACATAAAAAAAAATAGATAGTAAAGCTAAGATGTAAATATATAAATATATTTAATATAATAATAATAATAATAATAATAATAATAAAATAACATCAGAAGCGAAGTCGAACGGGAGATTCATAATCAAGAGGTAGTTGGAAATCAAGCCCTTAACGAAATACAAGAGCCAATTCCTGAGGTTGTCATACAAGAACAAGAAACTCAACCTGATAATACACAGCAGGAGAACGAGTTGCGCGATAGCCTAGTTAACGAAATGGCACGCGCCGTACAAGAGTTTAATGGAACAAACCCACTTAGCAGACCACCGCTACCAAGAGTAAACTCTTGTAAGAAACTAGGAGTGCTGTTACAAATTGTGAACACTGAAGTTCTGCCCAATTATGTCGTAGAAGCCCATACATTGGAATATATGCACACGCTGATTTACTGTGCAGCAACAGCAATTGCTAATGTTATGGGCATTAAGACCAGAACACGACGGGGTACTAATATCGGAGGGGCAGATAACAGAGTTGCACCTTGGGAAAAACGGCTGCTAACGAAAATTGAATCATTACGTAGGGACATTGGTCAAATCACGGAATATGTTCGAGGAACAACAAGTAGAAAAGTAATCAGAAGAGCTAAAGAAATAATGATAACCACCGCAAGACACTCACAATATAATCCAGAAAACAACACAGCACAACAGTGCCTGGATACATTAAAACAAAAGCTTTCCGTTTACTCAGGCCGACTAAGGAGATACAAAATTAGTAACAAACGAAAATGTGACAATACGCTTTTTGAAAATGCCGAGAAGGCGTTCTATCGGAAACTCAATTCTACTGCAGAAAGTGCCAATAAATCTTACCCAAGCCGAGAAGAAATCCATGAGTCTTGGGGAAATCAACTTTCCACACCAGCCGCTCTTAACACCAATGCTGGATGGATCGAAGATACGGCGCACAACTGCCAACACTACGTTACTGCTCCCTACGAACCCTTCACCACTGAAGAAGTTTCAAATATTATCAAAGAGCTTCATAACTGGAAATCTCCTGGACCAGATGGCGTTCAGAACTTCTGGCTTAAAAAGTTCTGGAGTATTCATGAGTGCCTATCAGCAGTAATTAATAACACTATTTCTAATCCGCAGGAAATACCATCTTTCCTAACCCAGGGAACAACTTATTTAATTCCCAAAGATCAAAATAACACCCAAGATCCAACCAAGTACCGCCCAATTACTTGTCTTCCAACTCTGTATAAATTGGTCACATCCTGTGTAGCCCGGCGTATCAACCAACACTGTGCTCTAAACAATATCATAGAGCCACAACAGAAAGGATGCGCTAAGGGTTCCATGGGCTGCAAAGAACAACTTATCATCGACTCTGTCATTTCTAACCAAGCATATAGCAAAAAACGGAATCTCTTTACTGCTTTCATCGACTACAAGAAAGCGTTTGATTCAGTGCCACATGAATGGCTTATAGATATATTAAAAATATATAAAGTCGATGATAACATAGTGACCTTTTTAAAACATATAATGTCAGATTGGAAGACAAAAATTCACCTCAAAATACCTGGTGAAAACAATATCGAAACTGAAAATATTGCAATCAACCGGGGCCTATTTCAAGGAGATTCGTTGAGCCCACTGTGGTTTTGTCTAGCGATGAACCCCCTATCCCAGATACTGAACTCAACTAACACAGGTTTTAGCATCAAAAATAACACCACTGTTGTTGCAAAGCTTAATCATCTATTGTATATGGATGATTTAAAACTACTAGCTTCCACTCGAAGCCACCTGGATCAGATGCTAAAAACAGTAGAAAATTTCTCTAATGATATTAGTATGCACTTCGGTCTTGACAAGTGCCGTGTCTTAAATATAATCAAAGGAAAGGTTCAGCCCGGCGGATTCGATATGCAAAACGGCCAGAACATCGAGGCCATGGGTGAAAATGATATGTATAAATACCTCGGAATAAAGCAAGCTCGGAAGATTGACCATAAGCAAATGAAAACTGAGATAACTACTGAGTTTATACGAAGGGTAAAACAGCTGCTTCGTTCACATCTTAACAGTAAAAATTTGTTTAAGGCACTAAACACCTACGCATGTTCCGCGCTTAGCTACTCATTTGGTATTGTTAAGTGGACAAAAACCGATATAGAAAATCTTCAGCGGAAAGTACGAACACACCTCACAAAGGCACAAAAACACCATCCTCGAAGTGCAGTAGAAAGAACGACATTACCGCGGTATTTAGGAGGACGAGGACTTATGGATATAAGTGAGCAACTAGAAAAACAAATTACTAATTTAAGAACTTATTTTCAGGTGCAGGCTGAGACATCTACTCTACATCGCGCGATTTGCGCAGTAGATGATACAACACCGATCAAACTGAGGGAACCAGAAATGCGCATAAACCATCTTACTAAGGACGAAAAAATGCGCACTTGGATGGGTAAACCTCTGCACGGGCGACATCCCCATGAGGTCAGTCAAGACCATGTCGACAATATAGCGTCGAACTATTGGCTGACATCAGGAAAGATGTTCCCTGAAACAGAAGGTTCACTACTGGCCATTCAGGATCAGGTTATACCAACAAAAAATTACCTGAAATATATCGTCAAAGACCCTCAGGTCCAAAACGACAAATGCCGATATGGATGTCAAGCCCAAGAAACCATCCAACATCTTACCGGGGGCTGCCAGGCATTTGCTGCAACTGACTATAAGGAACGGCATGACTCAGTAGGAAAGATCCTCCATCAAGAGATAGCTTTTAAACTGGGACTTCTACAAACAAACCATCTCCCATATTATCAATACGTTCCTGAGAGTATGCTTGAGAATGACAACTACAAGCTATACTGGGACCGCACTGTGCTCACAGACCAAACTGTAGCACATAACAGACCAGATCTCGTGCTAGTTAATAAACTTACAAGACAAACAACACTAATCGATGTGGCGATACCTAACAACAATAATCTGCGTGTTAAGTACAACGAAAAGATCGCCAAGTACAGAGATCTGGAAATACAAATAAGGAGACAATGGAGAATGGAAAGTACCCAGACGATACCTATTATTCTTTCTACCACTGGAGTCATCCCGAAGAACCTTCTAGAAAACATAAGAAAGCTGGGTCTAAATGAACATCTATATAAGATCATGCAGAAAGCTGTGCTACTTTCGACGTCCAGATGCGTTCGAAAATTTTTGGGAGATACACCGATGTACTAAGTCACCTAGGACTCGATAACATGGAAAGAGTCCCACCAGAGCTCAATCCTTTTGATACCGTAGGTATCTGGGATGAGTGAATTTTCCCCTTAGAGGGAGTGTGAGCCGTATGGCTAAATCTGGATAATAATAATAATAATAATAATAATGTTTATTTAGGAAGCTTACATAGATTACAAGAAACAAAACGTATGCTAACTACTAAATAAACATAAAAACGTAAATCCACAAGGAAACTAAGTTCCTAATAACGAATCAAGCGCCACAAATAGTCGGTTAATTCTTTATTACAAAACACAACATATTTATTGTCTAGCTTTCAAGATATCGAATTACGCGACATCGTTTGTCTGATAGTTCGTTTTTTTAAAACAATGTTCAAGCACTTAATGGATCATTGGGCATTGTGCATCAGTCGTCAACCAACTAGCGAGAATAGTCTTGTCATTTTTTGTCAGGTTACACGTGCATAATAAAATTAAGTTAGATTTATTTTATTATTTCATCAAAATGAATAATCTAAGGCTAATGAATAAAAGTTTTAGAAGTTACAAACTGATCTGTACAGCTATAGAAAATAGTGCAGTTTCTTTTTCCTTAAAAGAAAATAAAAATTTATTACCAGGGCCGGAGGTACGTATTATATTTATAATAACATTCATACAGTAAGTCCATTTAATACATACATCTTCTTCTTTAAGTGCCTTCTTCTAATCAGAGGTTGAATATCATCATCACTATCTTTACTCTATTTACTGCTGCTCTGAAGAGTTCTATAGAATTAATTACATTTGAACCAGTCCCTTAAATTCTTCAACCAAGACACTCTCCTTCTTCCTATGCTCCTTCCTCCTCTTATCTTTCCCTGTGTCTTATTCCATTGGATAACAAACAATTCTACGAAAATATCATAGGGAATGAAGGCATTCAACATGATATTGACGGCAAGACTTCGATATTGAAGACCTATCATAGTGTTTTCTCTAAACGATATAACTTTTTATGAGTATTAAAGCTAAGAATTTAATAAAACGTTATTATAACACGTATTTTTTATTTTGAAATGTCAGATTAAGCGCCAATATGTCTTTTAATCCAGTATTTCAGTCCTAACTCATACATATCTTAAAAAATCAATAACGAATTAAGCGACATTTGATCGAATAACTTGTAAAATATAAATAATTTTTAAAAAATTTAAAAAACATGTTTGAGTTTTTTATATTTGCAATACTCTATCAAAATATAAAACTTGTCAGTACTATAATTAAGAAATAGCACGAAAAACAAATTTAAAATCTTTAAACCCATTTTTCTCAAAACTACATTTTAGCACCTAATCCGCTAATTACATAACGCGGTCCAATTATCTCAGGTTTCTTAATAGAAAGGATCCTTAAGAGTAGAATCCTTACCTTAAAAGGACGTTTGCTGATTATTTTTGCTAAACATATAACTGCACAGTGTTGATTATTTCTTTGCAAGATAGTCCTAACCCCTACTTACTCATAGTTTTTATCCGAGAAGCTAGAACGTCTTCATTTTCTTTAGAAAGGGCAGTTCTACCATCTCCAGTTACACCTGTAATAGAATTTTATTGTTAAACAGTAAAATCTAGTAGGTACCCAATTTTGTTATTACCTTGTGCATATCCTGCCGCTGGTCTACCTTTCCACCCATTCACTTTTAATGCGAGTGTCGATTTTGGTACGCCATACTCCATTGCAGCCTTCTTTAGTGAAGATTTTTACGATTTTACATCTCTTATAGCCAGTCCGAATACTTCTATTGAATCCCTACTTCCGACAATATGATTTATAGTCTTTTTAATATATTTTCTAGGCATTTTTGCATTCAAAGAATAAGTAGTAAACAAACTAGCCTAGAAACTTTTGGAACCACAGTAAGCCCGGTATCGCCGTCCACAGTTGCACCGCTCACGTGTCATGTCAGGGTAACTGTGGACCCCTTCCTAATTACCAAACTCAACGCTAGATGGCGCCACAAGTTTACTTTTAGAAGCATTTATTAAAAATTACCACTTTTTCAGCACTTTTGTCAGAGTTTTAGTTGCTAACTGAATTTTTGTTTTGGTAGCTGATGTCTTAAGACTTTGTCACTAGTTATTACCAGAGAGATTAAACAAGTATGTACTGTAAACTGTTTAATATCTTGTTAATTAAAAAAACATTAATGGATGCCACAGTTACCCCATTTCACCCTATAATATAAATGGGTTTAGATTCAATAATTAATATTAAATTTGGAACTACATTTTATTTTCCTTTGAAATCAACGTTTTGGCAGGTAGCCCTTGCCTTTGTCAATATTCTACAATGTACAAGATTAGGATAATATATTTTAATTAATAACATTAATAAAGTCGCCCATATTAAACATGTTTAATCAAAATGTACTAACAAAATAAAAAACGCTTTTATTTTTCATTTGCATATATATCATGTAATATTACGTTTGATTGTATTTTCACAGTTAATCCATTGCACAGAGGACATAGGTTAGTTCTCCTGTCTCATAATAAATTTAATGATACTTATAATTAATATATTTGACATAAGATCTGGTATATTTTATTTGATTTTAATTTAGATTTGTAATTAGAGAATAAGTCAATATAAATTTATTGCTGAATACAGTTGCGCAAGGTTTAAAAAAACCCCAATATCAGACTTTCAGCAAATTTCTTCCCAAATCTATTACAGCGAAAACATTACAACCGAGTACAACCGAGCCTCTGGTAGATATTGTCCCCGCAGCTACGTCACTGTCAGTAAGAGTCTTTTACTGGACTGAGATTTATAAATAACATTACGGATAATTTATGTTTGGATGCGATGGGGCGGACTTTCTTTTGACGTCCTGCAGGAGATTTATAGGCGCTGGCCGCTCTTGATGGGAGGATTAGCAAACTTCGATGGTCGATTCACTTTAGGCACTTCAGGCATTTTGACTTTATTTATACTTTCTCAAAAAAAAATGCTGTCACTGCAGCTCATAAGAAGGACAGGAATGCAGCAGGAACGTTCCAAAAATACGTCAATATTAGATTTTTTCGTACAAATTAAATATATTCTTCAATTGTCGAAGAATCGACCAATCACTTTACTAAATAGAGGAAGAAGAAGAAGAGGAAGACGAAAAGGATTACGTAAATGAAACAAGTGTTGAGTGACAGGTATAAATATATAGGAATTCAATGTATGAACATTTTATTTTAGTTATGGCCAATTAGTATTGTACACATAATAATGATGACGTCAACTATATAGTTCTAAGATTTTCAAAACTAGGGTTTGGACATTAATGTAGAAAAATCACAATACATAGTATTTGAAGAAACCTTCAGAACTAAAATTCCTTAATAAGACATGAATATAAAGGAAATCAATTTGTTTGTTTATATACTTTTGGTATCTAAAGAGGTAAATAAAACATTTTCTAGATGAAATAAAAAATAATTTGAAAAACTAAAAAAAAGTGGTGGGAACTATTTTCCCGTTTTTTCTTAAATATGTTTTTAGGTGGAAAATTAATTACCCTTTTACAGTTTGTGAAACAGTTTATTTAATAAAAAATACAAAAATGAATATAGGATGACAAAACGAATTTAGGTCTCAACTACAGCAGTGTGAAATGCTTTAAAACATTCTTTTGGGCATAAAGCTACTTGACAATCACTACATACAATTATTTTAGTTCGTTTTTCTTGTTTTTTTTGTTGAGCAAAATCTGCATCTTGTATAATTTTTTTGAACATCTGGTAAACGTGGTCCTACATTTCTCAGTCGAATTTTGTTTGGAACACCAAAGCTTCCCGTTTTTTAATTTTTTAATATCACAGTTCGAGATGCCTCTACTGCAAAGTCACCTATGAGAGCTCTTCCAGGGCAAAGCCTTAAATCATTGTGAGAAATTTTTTGTTTTGATCATAAATTCTTGTGTATATAATATATGCATTAATCACACTTGCATCTAAAAGAAAGAAGAACAATCTCATCCACGATTTTCTAGACTTTCTACTTATGGGATTTGCTGCCCTAAAGTGAACAAAGTGATCAACACCTTCCATATTTAATGTATAATCGGCAATAACTTTTGAGTACATTATATCTTTCTTTGTGCTATCTCTTTGTGTACGTTTAATCATGGTTACTTCATTTGGTTGATTAACAGTTGTAATTACCGTGAATTCTTTGGTATTCAACCTGTTCCTACCTTCATCAACAAAAAATCGAATGTGAAGATAAGCTTGTTCTTTGAAAATTTCATTTAGTCTATATATAAATAATCTTATCTTATACTGTATGTCTAAGTCATGTAAACCCCTCTCTGCAGCTGCTAAATTATCATTTAGATGGATATTTTCTATTAATTTTTTAAACCTAGTTATTGTAAAAGCTTTGGAGATAACAGGATTATTATAAAGAGGATCACTTGACCAATATAACCCACGTGTGTTTGTAATTTTTGCTATCTTTTTGTGCAGCATATAAATTGGTTTAAATTCGGCGATAGCCGTCTCCAAAATGTATTGTATTTACAAGCTGGATCCTGTAATGTATATATTGGTTGGCTTTTATGGGTGAATTGAACATTTGACTGTTAAACAGACTCAAATTTTGGTATTTCTAGAACATCTGCTTCAAAGGTCCATTAAAATTAGTTAGTGTAACCACTGAACTCTGTTCTACCAAGACTTTGATTTTCTTGTGGGTCAATCTCCAATGTTTTTTCAGTTGTGAAATTTACATCGACTAATGTAGAAGGAACAGCTTCGTCAGCTTTATCAATCAATTGACCAATTCTGCTATCAATCATGTCTTACTCGGACTTACCGCAAACAGAAGTAGAGGGAGATGTTATAAAAATATCATCATCATTAGAGTCGAGATCAACATCAGACCAATCTTCTTCTAAAGCAGCAAGGAGTTCACGTTCTGATAATCCCCTTCTTAAATGCATAACGCTAAAGCATAAGACATTTTAATCTTTCTGACGCATGACTTTTGCGTTTTTTTTTTATGGAATTGGACAAGAACAAATTTCTCACCAACTTCAAAGAAAAAAATCGCTATTTTTTCATAAATTTGTTTAACAAATTACAATGTATTTAGCTTGTTCAAACAATGTACATATCAAAAATACAAATACTTTCTACTTACCAGAATTTTTGGAGCTGATTCACCAAATTATTTGCGACATGGTAATAAAAATCAACTTTTACCGGCCAGAAATATTATAAACTATCAACATCTAATTGTCGATTGTCAACTAAAAGTCAGATCAGTCAAATAACTGTTAGAATAGTTGGCGTATTTATCCATGAAACAAATATTTAATATCACAAAATTCAACATTCTATATATTGATAGCGACAATCGAAATTTGGAGGCAAGGTAAAGTGGGAAATATATTCCCGTTGTGTTCTTAAAGGTTAACTATGATTATAAATATCCATGGGCATTGTTTACTAACTATACTACCCTTTTACTCCCATTGGTCGAATGGTAGTAAAAGGGAAAAATCAGTTACGAGTTAAATACATATCTAGTGTGAATTAAGAATACCGGGAAGCAAAAAAAAAACAAATATTTACAAAACGGTGATTAAAAAATCCGACACATAAAGTTCCCAAATTTGGACTATTAATAAAATACTAGACATAAACTGAACTCAGCAGAAATTAGTTCATGAATGGGATATTAAAAAAAAATTGAAATGGCTAGGATCAGAAATTAAATGGCAAGGATATCAGTTTATCCAACTTGACCAATTTTCCAAACTTTCCCTTTTTCTTAACCTAATTTATATCTCTTTTTTTTTTCATATGAATTTACGTATATGAATATGTTAAAAATAATTTTTAAATGAGTTTTAAGTACTTAACAAAACAAAAACTAGGAACAATAACTTTGAACGTGATCTCAACCATTGCATTCAATATTATTCGATAAAGACCAATCAGTCGGAAGTCCTGTCGGGCTGGAAACTAGTTTTCCTCTGATAGAACAGGATGGAATAGATGCACCAGCGCAACTAGACAAATAAACCTCAAGTTAAAATTGATGCTCGTAGTGTGACAAGCCGCGTCTCCTTCACCTAGGACTAACATCTCCTGTCGCGTCATACTATCAGTTTCAAAGTGGATTGTACACTCAAAAAACAAAAGTTTTGGTACTTCAAGAAGAAAATATTGAATTTCTCGACAAACTGCGCCAAGTTGAGTATATTAAAATGAGTAGAAAGTGTTTTAAATCCTTTGCACATCAAGAAGATTACTAAAAACTATTTGTATTACAAGTATTACAAGCAAATGATTATATATTTTCCATATTTTTTACAGTAGCAAATTTTAGCCGATGTTTTGTTATCAGATAAAGTTTGAGTTTATAATAATAGTCTCCCGTTTTATACCGCTCGCGGCTTTGGGAGTATAGCAGGGTAGTCTGCTATATCTAGGGCCTACGGTATACAAGGAAGGTAACATGGCCAGTGCTACGCTTCAACCGCCTATTATTACCCCTGGTTTTACTCAAGGTACTCATTTTATTCAGGCTGAGTCGACCTGGGGCCTATAGACATTTTTAAAAATGTCTAGTTGTTCTTGCCGGCGGTAGGATTCGAACTCCGGACCACCGGCATGCGAGGCAAGCATCCTACCGCTTGCGCTACGCAGGCCACCTTAAAGTTTGAGTTTCAGTTCTATTAATTAAGTATGCAGCTATTCTCATAACTTCATCCTACCTGCTTTGATCAAATTTGAATCAAAAATTAAACATCTCGCCTTTTGCATAATGGTCCTGTTAAACTATTCAAAAAAAGCATTTTGTTCTTGGTTTTTTAGGTAATACGTATTGAATTTTGATTCCATTATGTGAACATAATCTTTGAGAAGCTATTGGGGAGTATTCACCATCATTATCATACCTTATTCGTTTAATTTTTAAATTAAATTAAGAGGTGACCGTATGAATATATTCTTTAAATTTACCTATTACTTTTGATGTCTTTTTAAGTAAATAAAGGATACGAAAATGTGAATAATGGTATAACTAAATGATTCGTAGCACCGCTGTCTATTATGAAATTTATTTTATTTGATTCTGAGTTGGTTACTAGAGTTATTTCCGCTGCAGTCAAGAATGCTCTCTTTTTACAATTTTCTACGGGAAGTGCTCTATTTACATTTTTATTTTTCCAACACTGATAGCGTTTGTGCCCCATTTTTCTACAGTTATTGGATTTAAATTTAACCCTGAGTAGTCGGGTAGGGCCTGTGAGACCAGCGACAATTTATTTCTAATGCCTCACTGCTTATTTTATGTCGGAGTGCACTGCGTTCTTCAGTACATTTCCGTCCACATGTCCAACAACAGTGAACAACGGGGTAAACCTCACAAAAATTCACGATAAAACGGGCAATACGTCAGGTCTGCATTTTATCACCGACGTTGTTCCATACTTACTCGGAAATGCTGTTCAGGGAAGCTTTTGATGGTTTAAGAGAAGGTATAAAAATCAATGGTGAAATCATAAACAATTTAAGATAAGCGGATGATACGGTTTTGATTGCTGATAATGCGGAGGATCTGCAAACATTATTAGACGGTACAGTGGAAGCCTGTGACAGATACGGCATAAACGTAAACTGTAAGAAGACCAAAATTCTTGTAGTAAGTAAAAACGACGTAATACAGCACCAGTTCACAGCTAATAATAAACCCTTGAAAATAATCGACAAAATTACAGCCTAAATAAGGAATCGGACCACTCACAGGAAATAAGATGTCGTATAGAAAAGGCGAGAGCTGTCTTCAATAGCCTCAGGAAGATTTTATGTAATATGCACCTGAACATTGATATAAGAACACGAGTCTTGAGATGCTATGTATTTTCTACCCTTGTATATGAGGTCGAAGCCTGGACTTTGACGGAGGCAACATCCAAACGATTAGAAGGCTTCGAAATATGGTGCTACCGCCGCATGCTCAGAATTTCCTATATCCATCAAGATGACATACTTAGGGCATGTGATGTTCAATGAGAAGTATCAACTAATTCAACTAATTTTACAAGGCAAGATAGAAGGCAAAAGATCTTAAGGGCGCAGAAGGACACCGTGGTTGAAGAACATCAGACAGTGGGCAGGAATGACTACCATACATATATTTAGAGCACCTGTCAACACAGTTATATGAACCAACGTGATTGCCAACATTCACACAGGATTGGCACCAAAAGAAAAAAGAAGAAAAACTAGTTGTATTTTATATTAAAAATTTTAAAATTTTGTTTCTTAATTTGTGATTGTCAATAAAAATCCAAAAATTTAATTTTTACAGACAGTAAAAAATATTAAATATAATTTTAATTTTGAGAGTAATCAACTTTTTCTTAGTGTAGATTTTGCAGTCGGCATCAAAGGTAGCTTGTCATGTCACGTTAGAAACTGTACGCCACCAACCCTTACGTACAATGTGTAATGTTACGGTGGTGTCTCCGACATGATGTACCAAATATTGCAGAAGTGACTGTGGGGATAAAAGGGGAGAGCGGTTATCATAGACAATGTTCCAAGATCGTCTTGCATTAAAGTTTGGTGGCGCAAGGCCATGAAATAAACACGTTAGAGTGTCACAAGATGTCTAGGTCAAATTACATGACGATTATTATGCAAGGGTGAAATGGTATCTTCATTATTACAATTAGTTTGTGTGACATGCATAAGTTGGAGAAATGTTTTTATTTGGACTAACTTTTAAGAGTTTTAACTAAGAAATTGTCCTACATTTTCATAAACTTTACTTATCAATAAACAAGAACATGTGGTTACAAAAGCTACTAACAAACTGAATTCAAACTGTATTTTTGGCAGCTATATTGTAACTTGTTTATGAATATTTTGATTCATGTGTAAAACAGTCATTTAATTAGTGGTTGTGTCCTAAAAATGTAAATGTGCTGAATGAAATTAAATATATTTAATTTTTTTTTGTATTTTAGTATTCGCTTTTTAAAGTTTTAACTGTTTGTCAAATGTAAGTTTTTGTTGCCGAGAGGGGGCATTTGGGCCTGTAGGACCCATCGCCGGCTCTTCGGACTTTTTCCTGTCTCCGGAATTGGAACGGGTGTTTACCATCTTCGCTTGTCACTGATAAAATGGTTCAGTACTGTTGCCGTTACAGAATAACCGTTACAGCGACAAGTATCTGTTACAGGTAACGGTTCCAAGGAACAGTTACAAAATAACAGATCAAAAATGGAAAACAGAACAGGTAAAATAATCTAAGTATTCCTTGACTTACGGAAGGAATAACTTGGTAAACAATAAAATAAAATGGTATGATAAATGTAGTGCAAAGAATATGTTTCTAAGTGTTTCTTGACTTACGGAAGAAACAACTTAGAATGAAAAGTAAAAATGTACGAGATCAAAGAATAGAAAAATGCAGAAATATGAGTAAAAATACACAAGGTAAAAGAATGCAGACATTTCTTAAGTGTTTCTTGACTTACGGAAGAAACAACTTAAGAGAGGAATATAAACAAATGAAATAAGTAAATATAAAACAATATGTGAAAATATGTCTAAGTGTTTCTTGACTTACGGAAGAAACAACTTAGAACAAAAAAACAACAAGAGAATCAAATATGCAATAGAAGAATATAAATATTTACAAGTGTTTCTTGACTTACGGAAGAAACGACTTGTAATATAGAATAGAAAGAAAATAAAATGCAAAAATAAGAATACAAATATTTACAAGTGTTTCTTGACTTACGGAAGAAACGACTTACAAATACGAAAAATCAAATACAGAAAAGATGTGGAAATATTGCTAAGTGTTTCTTGACTTACGGAAGAAACAACTTAGCATAAAATAGAAAATGAAAGAGACAAATGTATTAAGTATTTTCTTAACTTAAGGAAGAAAATATCTTAAATAAAATATCGGAAATAATAATGCAACAATGATTATGAAAATATTTCTAAGTGTTCTTTTGACTTACCGGAAAAGAATGGCTTAGACGCACAATTAAAATAACAAGTCAAATATTCAGAGAAATATTTCTAAGAGTTCTTTGACTTACCGGAAAGAACTATTTAGACAAGTACAAATCAAAATATAAAATAGAAAAAGCAAGATAAATATTTCTAAGTGTTCTTAACTTACGGAAGAACAACTTAGACACAAAATACAAGAAAATTAAACAATCAAAATAACCAATTAAAATATCAAACAATCAGTATATGAACAAATATAGATCAAAGTAATATTCTAACCTGAAAAGGTCTGAATATACAATAATGCTAAAATAAAAATGGTATATAAGAAATCAGAAATAAAACAATAACTTAGTAGGAACAATAATAGCACCGACTAGGTCTACAGTAGAAGAGCAAGCTCGACTGGCTGATGAGAGAAAATCTACCTGCTTTTATGTAAAACAAATCCTTTGTTTTACGAAGCGAAAGTGGACTTTCCCTGCATCGAATCAATTAGAAATTTGGATTTGGCCAACCTTGGAATTCCCAAGTATTTTAACCGATATCCAAATTCCTTGATGCGTCGAGGACATTTTTCCATCAATTGACAAAAATTTTATGTAATATGTTAGAATCTATGGAGAAGCTATGAGCATATTAACGTGTGTATTAAAAACGGCGTAGGTAGGCGTGGTTAACGATGATACCAATATGGCGGTGGGATCATGGCCGGACTCAATAATATTAAAACTACTATAAAAATATCACTAGTTATTTAGAAGATTTAATCATAATCTAAAAAAGTGCAATACATTTTTAATAAACTATGATTTATTTATCCCGCGGTAAACACTAAAAACACGATATATTATACATAAAGATATATTAATACAGTCAAATACTATTAATTTATTCTCTGAAGTACGGGCCATTACTTTGTTTACATATTTTTGAAGATTTTTTACCTGTTCCTAAAGAACAAACCATTATTATGCACTATCACAATATATTATTACAGTATCTATAAAAGTATTATAAAACTAAAAATATTCGAAAAACAACAAACGTAAACAAACATATACGATCTGTCAAAAGTATCAAAACAATCTTAACAATATGGCCGAAGTGAGGTCGTTTTTAGTCACGTGATGCCCTCTCCATATATTCTAACTCGATGGTAATATGTTATGTTTTGATAAATAAATTATCAATAAATTTGAGGAATTGAAAAGACTGTCTAAAATTAAGTATTTTAAAACTTAATTTTAGACAGTCAAAACTAGACTGTAGTGTTTCTAAGTATTATACTTAAGTGTATTAAGAAAGTGTATCTCTTGATTGGAATAATTCCAATTGAAATAATTCTTATAAATATTAAAAGAATTTTAAGTAAAAACTGAAAATTTTTCTTGTTTCGATGAAGAATAATTTGTCAAATGATTGATTACAAATAATTGTTATATATTGGTAATGGAATTTAAAAAACTAGAATAAATATTATTAAGATTGAATGATGTCACTATTTCCTCTAAAGTCTTCCACAATAAGTCTCTTAAAAGAGGTTTATAATAATTGTAATTGAGATTAATTTGTGTATTTAATCAAATTTTAAGTTACCTCTTCCCAGGCTACCTGAACCTCCTTCCGAAGTGCCACTATGACCTATAAAGAACGAGATAAAGAGAGTAATCTTTTCAAAATGTCCCAGACTTATTCAATGAGTGAAAGATCGGAAGATCTATAAGGCTAAAACAACAAATCTGTTTTGGCTATAAGAGTATGTGGTTGCGCGTCAACTTGGTGAAACGTGAGTTAGGGAGCATTTTTATATACGGCATCGCGGTTATGCTGGCTCAGGTGAATACCAAAAGTGACCTACTTCCAGAAGTAATAGCCCCACACACAATTATTCCAACAGTGTGGTGCATATGCCTCTTAGTAGGGAATTAAGGATCTCGTTTTCCACAACGTCGCCTTCTCACCCTAGTACATCCATCAGTCATGCCCAAACAGAATCTGGATTCATCAATAAAAACAATGATGTTACATTTGATGTCCCAGTTCAGCTGTTCTCTGGACCAAGCCCATCGATCTATTCAGTAGGAGTGAGAGGTAGGACAAACTGAGGACAGTATAAAGTAAATCAGAACTTCTGTTCTGCCGATAAATAGTTCGAATTGTAATAGGCCTTCCACGCTCTTTACATTGTTGGTCTGAAATTGACCTTGTAAACTGAAAGTAGTCTTGTTTCTTAATATTTCCAACGAATTAAAAAATCAGCATATAATTTAATCACTAATACATAAAAATTAAAGAAAACAATGAAATCTTGAAATAACAAGTTGCAGCTATTTGTTTTAAAGTAAATAGAATAAAAAAATTTAATGTAAAACGAATAATGTTTAAGTTGTTTATATATTTTATGTTTTTTTAGTAGTGTGTGGGCATGATCCTAAAACAGCATGATGATGTTTGTTCCATTCTTTAAATGCAGCTTGTACTAACTATGCGGTGTTTTCTGGATTATTCCTTCGAGCTCTAATTCTAAGTGATATCTTCTGCTTTAAGAAAATTTGTGGTCATCTGCTGTATGTGCAGATGCATTATTCTGCATTAAAAATTAAATTTTCTTCGATCGGAACTCTCCAGAACTTAACTTAAGGTTTTAGAATCAAATCAATATACCTGCGAGCTGTTAAAGTTGGTTAGTTGAAAATGAAAGGAGTCAGTGATATCTTCTGCTTCAAGTAAATCTGTAGTAACTCTGCTGGTATGTGAAGGTGCATTATTCTGCATTAAAAATTAAATTTTCTTTTATCGCACCTCTATATAGCCCATCTAAAGATTTTAGAATTAATTCAATACCCCTAAGAGCTGCTAAAGTTGGTTTGTTGGAAATTAAAAGAGTTTTTTCGGCAATACCACGGATAATGCTTCCCCAGAACATAAATCTTCCTCCTTTACATCTGTGAATAGATCTGTCACTTTTCGTTCTTGCTTGTGTTCCTCCTAAGTACACAAATTTTTCGGTCATCTAATTTTATGCAATTTACTATTATTAATAGGTTTTTGACACAACGTCTTACAGTACGCATACCACTGCAGCTATGTCCCTGTGAGACATTCCTTGCTCCACAAGATTAATAATTCTTCCCGTTTGCTAATCCGTTAACCTCACATAATAAGGCGTTTTTTGTTTTTGAATCCAAAAGTTAGTTTATTTATTTTTGTATAATTTCCAACTAAAGGAAATAATCTATAACGTACTGAGCTGTGTTATGAGTATCTAACTGTTTTATTGTTTTGTTCACTTTCGATAAAAACGTTTATTCTTTGCAACAGTAACAAGTTTTTTCAAAAAAAAGTAATGTTGGTTTGAAATACATGGTGATTTTATTTAAGTTTGGTTATATATATATATATATATATATATATATATATATATATATATATATATATATATATATATATATATATATATTCTATTTTGTTGATAAATATTGCTAGATAATAGGATTTTACTGTATTTCATATTTTAGTAGATATACGTTTGATATCATAAAACCGTCATGTAATAAAATGAATAACAATTTTAATGTGATGTGTTGAAAATATCAAAAATAAAATTCATAATTCACGGTTTTATATCTCGAATTGTTATGATACACAAAAAAGTCCACCTACATCATTAAATCAAATGAATATAGAGATATTTATTAGATCATAAAGTATATATGACTAAATTAAAAGACATAATTCAAATCCCAATCGAACAATATCCACGAACAATCAATAAATAATTCACAACATTCATAAATTTATAAATCAATCTGTACATAAACCTTCACAATCGTTCATTTGAACCACCCAGTTAATTATTGTTCCATAATTATAACGCTAAAGAATAAATTAAAACAAAAGGTTCATGAGGAAAATAATTATACATAGACGTAGGTGAGGGAAAAGCGACAAAAGGCAGACTCTTTAGACAAAATATAAAACTATCAGTACTCAATAGATATAGTAACAGAGGTCAATAGATATAAAATGAGATTAGAAATGTCTATCAGAGAGTCTAAAAATCTCCAAAAAAGAATGAAATAAAGGGTACAGGAGGAAAGGTAATTAAGTCAAAAAACTATATTTTTCAGGAGAAATGAAACAAAATTTGAAACGATATAAAACCTATACTTTTTTTTCATTTTTTGCTAAATATTTTTATATATTTAGTTCGATATGTACTTTTTATAAATAGCTGGAATAATGTTATGATTAAATTCTTATTCCGTAGTTAGATATTTTTTATTTAAACAAAATGTGGACTGAGTTGATTCTTCTGAACAGATCAAAAATTTTTTATTTTTATTATTTTTTTTATTTCATAAGGCATTTCTACATCACATTAAAATACCAAACCAAGCTACAAACTACTGACTAATGTTTCTAAAATCTCATTTCTAAAAATCGCTTTGATCGTCCGAAACATCCTCGGGCTCAGATGGTAACTCAGGCTGATTGGCATTGCTTTAGTGCGTGCCCTCCAAGTAAAAACCTGGCAGGACCCTGGGCTACCTGGCCTTTCGGCATACGCATGTTAGTGAAACCTTTGCCCCTACGAGTCCGAGACCAAAGTGAAGGTGCCACGGGGCGCGTACCAAAAACGTCCCGTGGGTCCCCCCCTGGGGGTTCCCCGTGGGGTTACCACGACACGTCTACTACACGCGACCCGCGGGGGCTCCACCTTCCCCGTAGTACCTGTGTTGTGAGTACCTTGCCTACCCGTTACTCCCACACTACGGGCGGGTAGGTTCGGCAGGCGGAGGAATTTCCACCTCACACGTAGACAGGTCGCCGCCGAGAATCTCTCCTCTCCACACCACGCCTGACCGAAGTCAGGAGAGGTATATACGGGCCCAGCTCGTTCAACCTCACCAGGCTCTTTTGGAATGGGAGTAGAGTGGTCCCACGAGTAGTCTCGTCTCGGATACTAGGAATGTAGACCGGTGACCGTGTCGCCGAAGCGACCGTGTGCGTTTCTACCAACCCGACACCTCAAGCGACGGCTCTCCACCTCCCTATTCCTACCCATTAGTCGCCTCTTACGACAGGCAGGGCTTTCTGACCCCGGTCGTATTCTTATCTCCGCGAGACCGGACGGAGAGGCTGATTGGCAGAAAGAAATTGGCTGTAGTACGCTTTAGATCCCTCTTTTTCACAGAATTTCATTAGAACTTTTAGATCAGCACACCTTTCTTTGGCGAAAGGTATAAACGTTTGGTAGAGCTGATTCGGTTCTTGAAGATTGGGTACCTTTAATTTTCCCTTCTGGTCCTTCCGTTGATCGTTTACTAGGGATAGGTTTCCCTGTTATACACAGTTTTGCATTTTGTTTCAAAAAACATTAACTGTTTTAGTTGCCAAATAGGAAAAGAAAATATACTCCACTGTTTAAACATAATTTGTTTAATGATACAACAGATCGATGTGGCTTGATTCGTACGGCTTCTATAACCTTTCTTCAGTCATCTGGGGTTTTAGCCTTTGCACTTTTGGGGATCAACACCATGTTTTTGTCTGGTGAAGGAATGGCCGCGCACTGGCTAAGTAATTATCATAGTGTCAAATCTTTTTAATATAGCAGTTACGTAGTGAATAAACTGGATGATAGTATGATTTTTGTTTTGTCATCTGCAGGAATTGGAAAACACATAAAGTTTTTTCCCAGCAGGATCCAGGTAGGTGATAAAAAAATGGTAGAGCATTGAAGCAACGTCATCTGACCCTTTTTTGCGACGGTTTACTTGTACGTGTACGTGATTGAAACACCATCTGATAAAATATGAATATTAAAAATATAGAATGACAGCTATCTTCTAAAATGCACTTCAGCAGAAGTTATATTCAGAGTTGGGAGATTTTTTCCGGAGTTTATAGCGATAGCCTTTACAGTTTATGACTTTCTAGCTTCAGTTTTTGCAATTTTTATTTCATAAAACCAATCGGTCTTCTTTTCATGTAAATGGAGTGTCTCTTCATATTCTAGCTTCCTGATATCGTTTTCTAACTTTACTTTTTCGTCATCACCTTTTGAAATGGCAATTTTCCTATCAAGCTTAATAATTTTGGCTTTCTGTTTGTCACACCAACAGCACGTTTCAGTTCGTGGGTAACTGAAGGAGATGTTAAACTCTAACACAAATATTTGTCTCAATGTTTCATAACACATCTCAATATGGGGATATTTAGTCAAAAATAATTCAAGAAGCTTTTTGACATTCATATCTTCCAGGATGTAAACTCTGTTAAAGTCTTTCAAAGTGTAGTGCGCTTCACGTCTCTTTAATGAGTCAAAAAACTGCAATAACAATTCACGAGTTTGTTGATTTACCTGATGAGGTTTATTGGTATTTTTTCCCTTTCTATCGAACAGCGCCTTGCTAGTTGTTCTTAAAGATGTTTTTATTGTATGTAATCAAAAGGCTTTAATTTCAAACAGTGATTGAAACTCTTTGAAACATACTAGTACTTATGCTGCAATGCCATTTCTAATACATCTTACTTTGTAGCTAGCTGTAGGAGCTTTCATTCAATCTAGCACCTTCTTTATTTTTCCTTTGCCTTAGTTGAAACACAGGTCGCAATGAGATAAGTCCAGATAAGTAACTATTTTGGGCATCATTATTATTTTCACGGCCAATGTTATTAAACTGTCTTAATAAATCTCTTTGTTTTACGCTTTTTCGTTGATTTAGTTTGATTGACACAAGTATTTTCGTCACTATAAGACATTTTAAAAACTAAAACTTTCAACAAAGACTGAAGAATATTATATACTTGAATACTAGCTGAGAGTAATGACTAATTTTATGGACTGTGTAGGTCATTAAAGTTGTTTAATGCCTACACTGAACCAGTTTTTGAAATAGCGTTAAATAATCGCCGCGAAGGGGTTAAGAGCGGTGGGGAAATTATTAACAACATCAGATACGCCGATGACACCGCAATAATGGCAGAGAGTCTAGAAGATCTTCAAACCCTGTTGAATGCTGTAAACAACGAATGCACTGAAAAGGGCTTAACAATCAACGCAAAAAAAAACAAAATGGATGGTGGTCGGAAAAAAAAATTAATATCGAAGACTCAGTACTAAGATAAGATAACAAAATCCTGGAAAAGTTGGAACACTTTAGATATCTGGGTAGCTGGATTGACTGTAGGGTTGAAAGTGACGAGGAAATTTCGACCAGAATAGAACTCGCACGGAAAAACTTTATTAACTGGCGTTCTGTATTATGCAGTAGAAGTTTGTCGTTGACCACACGTCTAAGAGTATTAAAGTGCTTCGTCTGGTCCACTTTGTTCTATGGATGTGAAACCTGGACAACAAAAATAAAAAATCTGAACAAATTAGAAGCGTTTGAGTTATGGTGTTACCGTGGCATGCTCAGAATCCCGTGGACAGCACACATATCTAACGAACGCGTACTAGACACCGTGCACAAAGAGCGAGAATTCATCAACATCATCAAAATGAGAAAGGTCCAATACTTCGGTCATATAATGAGAGGACCTAAATATCGCTTACTCCGGTTAATCATTCAGGGCAAAATCGAAGGAAAACATTAGGTCGGAAGAAAACAACTGTCCTGGCTGCGTAACATTAGACAATGGACAGGTCGAACGGTCGTTTCATCTAGCTGCCGACCGAGAATCATTTCATCAGCTTGTCAATATGACGATAGCCAACGCTCGAATACAAGCACGGCACACAAAGAAGAAGAAGTAGGTCATTTCCATGTTTCATGTTGACTATGTTGGTTTTTTCCCAGCAATAGATATTTAAAGCCTTGAATATCTCAGGACTACGTTTGTTGTTCCCATTGAGGATTTGCCAAGATAAAAAACATGGCAAACAGAAAGTGTGGAAAGGTAAACCGGATTTTTTCATTTTTGGACAATGTTGGTTTTTCCCTTGTACCCTTAAAATTTAAAAACCGAGGTCCTGAAATATTTAGCAAAATGCAGAAATAAATAAGAAGGAAAATACGAACAGCAAAGGAAGAATCTGGAAGAGAAATGTCATAAAATTGAATGTCTACAAAAGAAGCACGATGTATTCAATTTGCACAAGAAGATAAAAGAGCCTGCTGTTATACAAAATAAAAGATTATACAATCAATTTGTGAATGAGGTAAATATACTAAATCTACCTATTTTTACGACAACATTTAGGTAGATTAATTTGCAACAGATGTTTATTTCTCAAGAGGAATAGTAAACATTGCTTAATATATAGTGTAAGTACTGTTAACATATTGTTAGTTTTCAAAAACTTGTCTATAGCTACAACAGTAGAAACCACAGTTAGAATGCAGTGTTGGTCTTACGGCGCGCAGCCATGCCGCTCATGTCGGCACAGTGGTAGGTGTGTGGTAGTTTGGCGATATACTAAGAAATCAGGACCGTACTCGCTTCGTTTTAAAAAAATTTGCTTAATAATTAAATAAGAGAATAAACAAAAAAAAACAAATTAATTCTATAAAAATGCCCGTATAAATAAAATATCTAATACCTCGTAAATACTTATTCAGGGTGAGTCATAACTATTGGGACATAGACTAAGGACAGGTTATTTGGACCAAAATATGGCTATTGGGCCAAATATGCCTTAATAAAATGTTGCTGAGAAAAAAGATACAGGCTGTTAAAGTTAATTTATGTTTTTCGTTTTTTGCTAATAGTTTTTTCCTGTATATTTATAAATTGCTATCAAAATTGGCACAGAGGCATAATCTTAGACAAGAAATAGTATTTTATTTACAATTCCACTATCAAATACCAAACTAATAAACAAAGTTGCAACTAACGTAAGGTTTCCGTTTCGATAAATCAAAACTAAACACACTTTAACTTAAAAGAACTCACACAAACTCAAACTAAATGTTCTACATGGTCTCCTCCGATTTCTATGCCTTTTCTAATTCTTTTTATAAAGGATTTTCGGACGTTAAAAAAATATTATTCTGTCCCCTTATAAGATTAGCTGCATTTTGAATGAATCTCCAAAGTTCGTCTCGTGTATTAATTTCATTGGCATAAACTAAGGACTTCATATGTCCCCAAAAATAAAAATCTAGCGGGTGGTACTCAGGACTTCTTGGTGGCCATTGAAAATCACTGCCTCTGCCAATCCATCGTTGAGGAAATACGTTATTAAGATGATTTCTAACAGCTAATGAAAAATGAGGTGGCGCTCCATCCTGCATAAACCACATTTTTTTCTTACATCTGCTGACAGATCATCTAAAATATCACTAAGAGTATTTTCCAAAAAGAATAAATATGAATCTCCATTTAAATTCGGAGGAAGAACATAAGGCCCCAGTAGTTGGTCGCCTATAATGCCACACCATATATTCAATTTAAACTTATGCTGAAAATGTCTAGCTTTAATAGCATGCGGGTTTTCTTCTTCCCAATAATGACTATTTCGCCAATTAAAAACCCCTCGTCTGGTAAAAGTTGCTTCGTCGGTGAACATAATATTCTTAATAAAGTGTCTGTCATTGCGATGTTTATTCAGAATACGTTGGCAAAACTGTAATCGTCGTGAAAGATTTGTTGGAAGTAAATTTTGAACAGGAGTGAAGTGAAAAGGATGGAGGTTCTCTTTTTTTAGAATTCTAACAATAGACGACTGACTTACTCTTGTTGCTGCTGATAGATGTCGTGAACTTATTTCAGGATTTTCATCTACTCGAACCAAAAGTTCATCTTCTTGATTAGGTGTGATTTGTTTCGGTCGACCACCCCGATTTTTAGTGTGAAATGACCCAGTTTCATCTAAACTACGATATAATCCTGCAAAAGTTTTGTGATTTGGTTGCCTTCTGTTTGCGTATAACATTCCATATCTTCTGGCTGCCGAGCGAGCGCAAAAATTTTCTTGTGCGTATACGCAATTCATATCTCACATTTCTTCATTAGTAAAATGATTGTGACGAGGCATTTCAATCAAAAAAAGTAATGATTACTTTTAAAAAATGCAACATTACACTACACTGTCACATCAAAAATAATTTACTCTGAACAAATGACATTTACCAACAACAATTATCTGACAATCCAAAGCATACTTTTCATAAATGAAATAATATTTGAAATCCTTTTTCAGTTCGACTTGAAGACTCTAAGCAGTTCGACTGCGTTTTTATCGAACACGGTTGAAATTATCATGTTTAAACAAGAGTACCAATTTTACGTAAAAATGATGTTTACGTCATATTTTCTAATAAAAATTACTAAAAAGTTTCATCAGAAAAAGTTTAGACTCAATTTGATCATTAGGAATGATCCACGTGGCGCCATCTATGACAAAACGTAAAATTGTAAATAAAATACTATTTCATGTCTAAGAATATGCCTCTGTGCCAATTTTGATAGCAATTTATAAATATACAGGGAAACTATTAGCAAAAATCGAAAAACAAAAATTAACTTTAACACCCTGTATCTTTTATCTCAGCAACATTTTATTAAGGCATATTTGGCCCAATAGCCATATTTTGGTCCAAATAACCTGTCCTTAGTCTATGTCCCAATAGTTATGACTCACCCTGTATACATATGTACAAAAAAGATGCAAGTAGTTTACCCTATTCGGCACGATAAAAATATATATACATAAAATACACAAGAAAATCATAACTGAAATGTACTGTACATACAGTACTAAAAAACAAATGAGCAATAAATCTGAGATATTCTCGTTAATTAATACTAATCGCTATCCATATCTAAATCATCAATTGCAGAAAGATGATACAATTGTTGGATACCCAAAATTGACGAAATGCCCCTGAAGATGCTCTAGGGAGCGAAAGTACTTGGGCAAGATTTAATTAAGAAAACTGTGCTCGATATCTGCCTTTATTTTTTAAAGTTTCAAAATACTTTTGGCTAAATATTTTTAATCTTGCAAGTCAAGCAAAAATCCCCAATCGCCGCATATTGCATCACACTGTATCATGTTTTTTTCTTCGTTCGCGGAAAATACAGCGCGCCCACCATTTTTTCTGCCGTGTTGGCCATTATAGCGGTTATTAAAGGTTCCATAGGATAATTTATATTCTTCGGCAGTAGGACGTAAGGACTGGGACTCAAGAATTTTCTAGAGGGCATTTTTTACCCTTACTTCGTCATAGTCCCTACATGGACGAGCACCTTCTTCTTTTTCTTAAAGTGCCTATCCGTTCCGGATGTTGGCGATCATCACGGCTATCTTTACTTTGTTTACTGCAGCGCGGAACTGTTCAGTGGTAGTCGTGTTATACCACTTTCGTAAATTTTGAAGCCAGGAAATGCGTCTTCTTCCCGGTCCTCTCTTACCATTTACCTTCCCCTGGAGAATCAGCTTGAGAAGGCCGTAACGTTCTTAATTTCTCATTACGTGTCCTAGATATTCCAACTTTTTAGTTTTGACGGTCATGAGAATTTCACATTCTTTCCCCATTTTACGCAGGACCTCCACATTAGTAACTCTGTCAACCCAGGATATACGTAAGATGCGCCTATAACACCACATTTCGAAAGCTTTGAGCCGATTCATAGATGCAACAGTCAGTGTACACGCGTCCATTCCGTAGAGCAGAACTGTGAATATGTAGCAGTTCAATAGACGGCATTTTGTTTTTAAAGATATGTCTCGACTGTTGAAAATGGTTCTTATTCTAACGAATGCTGCTTTTGCTTTTATTATTCGCTGTTTAATTTCTGTTGAGTGGTCCCATTGGCTATTTAAATTGGTGCCTAGATATGTATATTGCTCGACTATTTCGATATTCTGTTGGTTGATTGTAAGTTGAGCGTTTAGTATTGGTTTTTTACTAATTGTCATAAATTTGGTTTTCTTTATGTTAAGAGCTAGTCCGTATCTGTTGCTGACTTCTGTTATGCGATTTGTTAATATCTGTAAGTCATTCAGATTATCGGCAAAGCATATAGTGTCATCTGCATATCTAATGTTATTCAACCATTCACCGTTTATTAGTATTCCTTTCGCACAACCGTCTAAAGCTTCCTTAAATACCCATTCAGAATAAATATTAAACAACAATGGAGACAAAATGCAGCCCTGTCGTACTCCACGTTCTATTGCAATTTTATCAGTTAACTGGTCTTCTATTTTGATTTTGGACGTTTGATTGTAGTAAATGTTTCTGATAATTCTAAGATCTTTGTTGTCAATTCCAATTTCTTGCATTAAAGTCATTAATTTGTCATGTTTTACTCTGTCAAATGCCTTCTGGTAATCTATAAAGCATACGTATATGTCACAATTCACATCCCTGCATCTCTGAAATAGCACCTGTACAGCAAAAAGGGCCTCCCGTGTTCCCAGAGCATCACGAAATCCGAATTGTGTTCTTGTTAGTTGTTCCTCACATTTTGTATATATTCTTTTGTAAATGATCTTTAGAAATGTTTTAAGTAAATGGCACATAAGGCTTATAATTCTATAGTCTTCGCACTTTCTCGCATTGGGTTTTTTTGGAAGATTTTTAAAAGTTGACACTAACAATTTTTGGGGAATTATGCCTGTATCATATATATTGTTAAATATATTTGTCAACCATTTTATGCCATCATAGTCCATAAGTTTTAAGAATTCTGAGTGAAAATTATCAGGACCTACTGCTTTACCATCTTTGGTGCTTTTGATGGCATATTTTACTTCTTCGACTGTAAATGGTGGACCAGATTCGCAATTGCTGTTTGTTGTAATACCAGTGTTACTTCGTATATCTTCAAAAGTTTTTTCCACGTATTTAATCATTTGTCAGATATCCAGTGTTCTTATGTTTATATAAGCCTGCCGCTTCTTTAATCGTTTTATGGAGGTTAAATGAATCATGTTTTTGTTGTAATGACTCTATCTCTGTACACTTCTAAACCAATTTTCTTTTGCTATTTTAATAGTCCTTTTTATTTCGTTATTTATGTTGTTGTAGTAATTCTTATTATCTTTAGCATTTCTTCTGTCTTCCATCATACATAGAATCTCCTCCGTCATCCATTCCTTTTTATTTGTTCTTTCAGGTTTTAAGTATTTCTCTGTTATTTCTTGACTTACTTGTGCACATTTTCTAGTTCTACATCTGTGTTATCTGTTTCTGTACGAGCCCATGGTTTTTCTGTACGAGTCCACGTTGTTTCTTTTAGGCGTTTTTGTACCTTTTCTTTTACTGTTTTATTTTTCAGTTGGTTAATATCGTACTTGGACGAGCACCAAGTTTTTTTTAATAATTTTGAACCATTTTTTCTATTTTTTTCTAAAAAGAAAGCACTAATTTAAGATTTCTTTAGAAATCTGTCAATATCTGATCAAATTAGCCCCATTGTAATTTTTTTAATTTCCCGCATAAATTGTGATACCCTGAATTATAGCGTGTTTACATGTATTGGCAGAGAACATGTAACTAGTAAGATAATTAGTTAAAATCGCACATTTTTTTGTAGTTTTTCTCAGGCACCGGAAAGTTAGGAAGCTAAAGAAATTTATCAAAAATATAGCCATAATTAAAACAAGCTTTTTTGCATAAAAAAATATACTTACTTCAACTAAATAATCACAGCTTTTACGCTAGTTTTTACTAAATAAAGCGGCGTTGTCAATCGTTTGTTAAGCTTCTTAGATTTCAGGGAAAATTAAAATATTCAGAATCATTTGCAATTGTCAATTTCGCGCTTTTGGATCAATATCACCCCATTTTGCAGTACTTAAAATTTTGAAAAAAGTGACATTAGCACTTGTAATACAGTTTGTACAATCAAATACTAATATCCCCCTTAATTACTTCACGGTACCACCACTGGCAATTAACGTGAAACAAAAAAGTTCCGATTCCAATATCTTTGATGTATTGTTTGAGCATTATTTATCGGTTTTCATATAGCGTAGTTTATGGGATTGAATGTGATAAAAATCTCTGGTCTTGAAATTTATTGTGAAGAATCCAGGCTTGTAGGTTGGTTGTTCATAAGTTAATTTTGATCTGAGAAAATATTATGTGAAGGCTTGTGGAGTGGGAGTGGCACAAAATCATATTGCGTGATTTACGCACTGGCCGGTGGGTACGAAAGGGCACGGGGGAGGTCGCTGCTTGATTGAATCAACCCCGTGGGATTTTTTACTATCGACTTTGAAATACATTACGATTTCATTTTAAAAAAATACATAAATTTTAAGTTTATATCATAATTCGGTTTCTGACTATAATTTTTTACTTGGATTATCTTTCTAATGTAAGAGCTCTTTAAAGATCAGTTTAACATATGTTCAGAATAATTCACATCGTTGCATCACAAGTGACACAACTCAAAAAGGTAATATGGTTCTGAAATGTTTTCTTGTGGCATATTGTGTTTATGATAATTACATTTTCAACTAAAGACGTTTTTATTTTCACTCCAAAAATCGTTCATTTTAGAAAAAAATTGTGAAGAAATAAATTTGCAATTAAAATTTACTACAAGATAGAATTGATTAAAATTTGAAAATATAATTATGTATTATTATTGCAAAATTAGCTAACACCATTAAAAATGAATGTTTTTTCAATAATATTTTTATTTTAGTAGTATTTTTTTTTTACTAGTAAGCTAGTATTTTTTTTGTTTAATTAATGGCTTTGGATAACTTGATCCATTCAGCTACGATAATGTATTTGACTACTTGAATTTGTTAATGATGTATTTTATATACTCATAATGATGAGTAGGGTAAGGAAAGGTATATTGGCGATAAAAACAAAAAATACTAATAATATAGGAATTCGAAAACTAAGCAAGAAATAAGTTTTGCTTTATTACGTTACTTATTATTTGAAGTAAATGTTTAGAAGAGTTATTTTAACAAAAAATGATTAATAATGATAGTAAATGTCAAATTGACATTACTTATGACAAACTTATGTTAGGTAAGTTGGTGACACGGTAAGGTATATTGGTGATAGTGGTTAGGAAATTTGGTGATATTATGGAAATTGTATATTTAATCAGATATTTAAAAATTTTATTCCATACAACGATCACATCTATAATAAAGTTTTTCATCGGCGTCAGTATCTTCGATAGATATGCAAATCTCGCGCTATGGTGTCAAACAAGATGAGCACTGAATCCATTGGGCTCCATTTCTTTTCTTAACATCAGTTGAATACATGACTCCACATAAGCCACACTCCCAATCATCTATTTTACTTTTTTTTTTGCTTTTTGGACAGATTTGTATGAAGTCGAGGGCTGTTGCTGAAGATTTTCTGTAACTGAAGTGTTTTCATTTGTCGGTGTTAAGCATTTCGCACTTGAGTCCCTTTTTCTTGACCTCTCTGGACGTTTTGAAGCTGTTGGTGTTTTCAAAATATGATCGACTGTAGCTTTAGGATTTAAAATAGAAGTTTCAGGTGCTGCATCAGTTGAAACTGAAGAATTGTATTGCTTCTTTTGGAATAACATCTCCGTTTAAAGGACATATGACTGTTTTTTTTAAAGCATTCTCAATGTTTTTCTTTGTAAAGGCGCTTATGTAAGCTGGATTCAAAATGGAATGGAAGTTGCTACGATTTGGAGCACCCGTAGGGTTATTGCTCATATAACGATTCATGCTATCGCGCCAGTAAGTCTTAAATGGCTTGAATAGTCCCACGTCAAGTGGTTGCAATAGATGAGTGCAATGAGCTGTGAAAGTAAATAGGTAAACTTGATTATCTTTAGCTATTTTCAAAACTTCAGCTTCAATGTGGGCAGAATGAGAGTCCATCAACAACACTACAGGACGTTCAAGCGGTATCGTAGTGATAAAAAAATTTAACCATTCCAAAAACAATTCAAAATTGATCCATCCTTTAGGAGATAATTTTATTAATGCGTTGGGAAGGGCATCATTTTTAAGTGTATCATTCCATCTAACACCTTTTAAGATTACCATAGGAGGAATCCATGTTCCATCAGCACAAATGCATGCTAACATAGTTTGAGTTTGACCTCGTTCAGCGTAGGATCTTTTATAAACATACTTTTAACCAATGCCGGTAACAACTTTGGAAGGTTTCACTACATACGATAATCCAGTCTCATCGCAATTCCAAATTAAATTCGGTTTGTTTTTTATATTGAGTTTCGTAAGAACATCATTCAGTTTCGAAAAGAAATATTTGATCATAAATTCATTAGCCATGGAAGCTCTCTAGGCCGAAAGATTTTCTGGCACACGAAGGCACAAGTTGTACCTACTTTTAAAACTATTCCATCACCATTTGCTTGCAATGCAGTTAGTTGACGGCAAGTATTTCTCCCGACCATCCACTTTAGCAAGATCATAAGCATATTTTCTAATTTGATACACGGTTAGTCCAAAACCCAATTCTTGCATTTCTATAATATAATTGTAAAGCCTCAACTCTAAATCACATGACAATGCAAAAGGCCTCCCCAGTTTTCTTACCGACTCCTCTTCATTCGCTAGGTAATGTTTCAAAGTGCTCCATGGGACTTCTACTTCCTTTGCAGCTTTATATATAGTCTTACCTTCATTTCTTACTAATCTGACAGCGTTTTGAAGTTGCTGTTGATTATATTTTCTATATTGACCCTTTTTTTCCATTGCCAATCTAAAAGTAAAAATTAAATAGGTTATTTGGTGATAAAAAAAAGTTAACAGCTTTTAAAAATAAAATACATTTACGGATTCCTCAAAACAATACCTTTTGCATAGTATACTACATTTCTCTATTTTATTTTAAATAAAAGAACAAAATATATCCAAAGTTAACGTCTCAAAAGTTCTTGAAAAATGTGTGCAAAAACACTAAGAAACAACAACCGCAATTTAAGGAATAAAAACTTACCTTGGCTAAATCACGAATTTAATGCAGATTTTTTTTATTGATAAATAGTTTATTGAATGGTTTTATAAAGTTTTATAAAGAAAACAGCAATTATTCCAATAAAAATGTAACCAAATATGTAACAGTCTTTCACATTCAATAAGAAATGACTCCACCATCGCACAATGGTCAAAACAGTCTGTTTACTAAACGCAGGTGCGCACATCGCTAAATCGGAATATGTATTTGTCCTGCTTACACTCGTAGCAACTTACTAGCGCTGTGTCATGAATGTGCTTGCATAGGGAACTGTGTGGTAATCTGATTAAAAATTATTACCAAATTACTTGTATCACCAATTATACCTTTCCTTACCCTACATACTATTGCATTTGTTAATAAAATGGTACTTCGGCTATAGGTAAACATCAGTATCATAAGAATCAGTAGATTGACCATACTTTCATTCATTATATTCAAGGCCTTACCAACTTAAAGTGAATATTTAGAACCAACTAGGTACTACATAATATAGGGATACTTCTCACGATAATGTACCTTTTATAGCGACTTTATTACAACACAAGACAGGCAACGGTCAGGAGGTAAATATATATGACATAAGGATAGACAGAGAGAACAAAGCTAGATTTATACATTCACATTACACATTCCATCCTAAATTTTTCGTTTGGTCCTCTTTAAATATCTCCAAAAATTTTGGTTAAGTATAATATTACCATGAGAGGTATATAAAATAGAAGATTGATTCTGAGGAAGAGGTATTTGTTCTTTTACCAGATTTTTTTAATAGATACTTAATAGCAGCATCATTATATATGCACACGAACATCCAATTATTGATATTGTCAGTGTTACCATTACAATCGCAGAGTTCTGTGTCACTTAAATTAAGAAGATAGGCTTTCACAGTAGCATAATTAACAAGGCATCTAACAAACATTGAATATTCTCTTCTTTTGGGGCTACTTCTTGCAGCAAAAGGCGCAGTGGATAAAACAGGGTAAAATTTTGTATAAAGGTTGTTACTTCTGTGGCACAAAGCATTCCATTCAATTTCTCGGTTTTCTTTTAATTCTTGTTTACGCAGCGAGACTAAATCTCTTCTATTCAGCGAACTAATTTCTAATCCTTTTGAAACCGCTTCTTTAGCAAAATAATGCTAAAGAAGCATTATTTTAAATAATACTCAAATGAAGGAGACTAAATTATTTCTTTTAAGTAGCTTTATTTGATTTTCTAAAATTTTGACGATATTATTGTTTTTGTATATATGTTTATACGAATTATCTAAAGCAGATAGCACAGATTTTGAACCACAAGATAATGCAGAAGTCAGAAGGACGACCTATTAACAACAAGGAAAGATGGATGTTTTGAATAAATGGGTGGAATGCTTTAACCAAGCACTTATTTGAGAAGAAGAAGAAAACCCTATAAGACGGAAGAGGTGAGGTAAAAGGAACAGATGAGGGGGAACAGGAACCACCAACGATTCTTGAAGTTAAAGATGCATTTAAAAAACTAGCGAAAAACAAATCACGAAGAATAGATAATCTCTTACTTGAACTATATAAAAAGGAAGAAGAAGAAAACCAGCAAGACGGAAGAAATGAGGTAAGGGGAATAGATCAAAGCGAAGAGGAACCACCAACTATTCAAGCAGTTAAAGATGCAGTTGAAAAACTAGCGAAAAACAAATCACCAAGAATAGATAATCTCCCAACTGAACTATATAAAGAAGGTAGCCACGATACCATAATGGCATTACAGCAGCTTGTAAAAGAAATATGGACACAGAAATCCCTCACCAATGATTGGAATATTGGAATAATTTGCACCATAAACAAAAAAGGAATGCTCTTTGAATGTTCTAACTACAGAGGAATTACGATTCTAAATATAGCATATAAAATGTTTTCCACAATTCTGTCACCCTATGGCACCATATGAAGAACGGATAGTAGGACCAGGTTGATTTCAGAGGTGGTAAATCAACAATTCGTCAGATTGCAATCCTGAAATAATTTAAAAAAAAAACACTGGAATATGGCATTGATACTCATCACATATTTATAGACTACAAAGCAGGCTACGACTATGTGAATAGAAGAGAAATGTTCAAAGCAATGAAAGAGCTAGGAATACCAAATCAGTTGGTAAAGTTAACAAAACTAACTCTTTAAAAACAGCGAGAGACGGTTCACCAAGACCACGAAATGATGGAACGACAACTTACTAGAAGCATATTGAAAAACAGAGTCACCTCTACATAAAGAAAAAGAAGAAGATGATCTACCCAAATGAGGGTGTTTTAGAACAGATAATGCCTGGTCTAATAAAACTCCTATTAAGAAACTACAAAAAACTCTTACGAAAATATAAGTGCCACATCGCAGCATAATAAGAGAATTGGAAAATCATCCTAAACTAATGTATTCTAAATGTATCCTTAATGTTTCACATTTTAGGTGCAATACACCTAAATTCTAGTTATAAACAACCCATTGGGAACAATTATACAACTATCTAATGTCTATTGCATTACAACAAACTTAATTTGGTCGAGAGCTATTTTGAGAGCTATATTTGAGAGTTATTTTTGAACAGCTTTTTACTGGGATGATACTTGGAATTTAACTGAAGAAAACGTCTTGGACGAAATGTATGTTTATTGTAGATGTTTATTTGTATTTCGTTCCAAGATAAAAACATAAATATTAATAAAATCAAAACGACGTAAAGATCAATTACTATTTAAATGGGAGTAAGCCACAATTAAAGGTTAAAATGCGTTTATTGACGTTTCAATTTCCACTTCGGAAATCGTTCTCAAAATACATTAGTTTGTATTTTGAGAATGATTTCCGAAGTGGAAATTGAAACGTCAATAAACGTATTTTAACCTTTAATTGTGGCTTATTCCCATTTAAATAGAAATTAATTTAACATGCCACAAGAAAATAGCTTCAGAACAAAACGTAAAGATCCATAAAAAAATTAAAGGTTGCAATATGAAACTTAAACATCAAAAAAACAAAAAGAAAAAGACGAAAAACAGTTCCATATTTTATAAAAACTTTTGTCTCGTACGTATTAGACTGAATTTTCACCATTTTGACAGAACGCACGCACTAACAAAAAGATCCGTTACACAATGCGTGAGGTCAAAGTGCAAGAAGTATCTCTTATATTCCCTATAAGGTAATCAGGATAATTCGCGTTCAAATCCATTCTTACGATTTATTATAATCAGAATCGTGATGAAAACCAAACGACAATGAACTCATCATGCACAAACCGATTGGGAGTTCGATATCATCAAAAATCTCCGTCAGATAAAACCGCGCGATCTGGGAGAACAATAAACAACGCATTAATAAAGAGATGACACGGTGCGCCATCTTCAGGCAGTTGACGCACGACCGATCACCTGAGTGACGGTTCAAAGTGATCTGCAATCGGGACTCACTACGATGACAGATGCTATTAAGGAATTTCTAATTAAACAACGTTCGTCTTTGGTTCTTCGCGGTTTAGCGTGATTCCAAAGAAGGAGGTCGAACAATCAGCGACGAATTCGCCGTTCTTCGTGGGACTCGAGGGTATTGACAGCTAGATCTTTGTGAGTTAGTTCCGTTTCCGTCCCGGTTGGTTTACTCGAGGGCATTGTATCGTTTTTACTCCTATTTAATGTAAATCCATAATCAATTTTATATAAATAAATTAGAAAATATTAAATAAGTTGTTAGAAGTAGAAAAATACACATGCAATTTAGCAAATATACAGTTTTTTTACGATAAGAATGAAATGACTTCACACAGTGATTAGGTGCATTGTTGCCAAACTATTTTTCCATTTCTTATATTCTTCTTAAACACATATAACCTAACTTTTCATTTTCTTTTTTGAAAAACAAGTTGGTCACTTTTGATTTACAAATTGTAAATGTTTAACACAGATAACCTAACTTTTCGTTGTTTTCTTTTAACACTTTCATTTTAATTGTTAAGTTGTAAGTTTTTAACTATAAATAATTTATACCCATATTTTATAACTAATGTTTTATATCTTCCTAAAAATGAAGTTTTATACGGTACAAATTTATGGTTCCAATTATTTTAACACAAAAATGATTAGGTAGTTATAAGAAAACAAAGGTTTTTTGGAATTTATAAATAGACCATCAATAAGTATGGATACAAATTGTGGAACTTGCAAGAAGATTCAAGCATAGAAACAGATTATTCTTTGTAACTGTTTCCATTTAAGTTACAATAAACTAACACCATTAAGATTATTAAAACAATGACCAGTTATATTTTTCTGCAGTGATTGTGATCTCTTGAAATAAATTCTATTTATAAAGTAGAAAGTGATTTACAGCACCTTAAATGTCAAGAATTTAAACCTAGAAAAAGAACTTTGTTCATGGAGCAAACAATGTATGACAAACAGAAGTTTATAATCAGATTTCTCACTGCATTGAGTCTTGATCTCATGTTAATATAGTACTACTGCAGCATTCAATAATCAATTGGAAATTATTTGTAGATGAAGAAACATATGGCGGGTGTTGGAGAAAAGTGGTATAAGTCTAAATTTTAAGTTTCGAGAAAAACGCAATTACAGTTTTTTCAAATTTAATGTTGTTACGGATACAAATAAGATATTTTCGTTAAACAATTTTTGGAAATGGCTTTGAATTTGTTGGATTAAAATAGATCTACTAGTAAAAAGGACCTAGTTGTACAATTTAAAAAAAAAAATATGACTTATATCACTTTTCACAATTATTTATTAAAGAACAAAAGCCCTTCCGGAAGATATAGTAACAAATCTAATTATTAATTATAAATAAAAAAATGTGAAATTGAAAAGTTTTATGTTTACTTAAAGGGGTATATTTATAGTCAAATACAACGTAAAAGTTTATTTATTTTTTAAAAATTTCAATTTCTGTGTGTACACTCTCGTCGTCACTACTATTTTCATCCTCGGGTAACGTATTTGGTATATCCTCCTTCGTAGTTAAATTTATATAAAAATCATGAAATGTTTCTGAAATATAAGGCAATAGCCCTATCAAGTTCTTTTTTTTATCGATGTTTATTGGATTGGGACCTTTATATGACAGTGGAATTTTTATGTTTTTAGGCCACGTATTACCTTTTCTTAAAAAACATACGCTTTTAAATGGTTCGTCTACATTTAAGCTACTTTTGTATTCAAGGACACCAGGATTCGGTGAAAATCTCAACCATTTTATTTGTTTCCACATGACTTTTTCTCCTAAGTCGTTAATTTTTCTTTGTTGAAGGACATTCTTATACAAAAGAAGAAAACTCAAGAACATCCGATCTGCACATTTCAGTACCTAAAAAAGTTCGCTTATTTCCACATAGTCTTATCAAATTTATCCAGTCTCTTGGGTGTCTATCGAACATGGATATCTTTTCTTTTTTTTTTTCTCTATAATTGCGTGATCTGAATCACACTCCATGTGGGTGTGACCAGCAACAAGAAATTTGTGGTTAATGTATGATAGATTGGGATTCTCTTTTAAAACCATCATGAACATTGCAGGTAGAAAAGGGTTCTTGTTTTGTCCTGCACACGTATCAGAATATAAGGTGATCTCTTTTACTTCAGGTGAAGTACAAGCATGACGCAATCTGATTTGCACCCCGTCCAGCTACGCCCTCATGCCACATAAAACACATTGCTTGATTATCATTAAATCTATGTAATGTTAAATTAAAGGTCCACAACTGCCTTTAATAAAATGCTATTAAAGTCTGAAGATCAGGTGTGGGGAGATACTGTTGCAAATCAAACGTATAAATCATTTTTGATTCATTTTCTAACGCAGCATTTTTATCTATACGCTTAGCCTCATAAGCGTTTCATGCTTCTTGTTGGTGATTATCAAGAAGATTTTGAATTTTTTGCATTTTTTGTGCATCTTTAGTTGTTTTCGGGAGCATATGATATTTATCGCATGTAGCGCAGGTATCCTTTTTAGGCTGTTTGATTTTTATTTCCATGGAATGGAATACTTCTTGATATTTGAATTTCGATATTGGGGTTTTCTCGTGAGGTAGCCATTTTTTGTATTCTTCATACATTTTTGTTAAGGTATAGTAATGAGGAAGATATATCTTTGATGAGTCACGACGACAATAGTTACTCTCATACGTTGGGATTGATCCAATGTGAACTCTTACTAATTGAATATCTTGTTCGGGAGTTTTGTTAGATGGTGAGGCAAGACCTCGCAAATCATCATGTGGCATTGCAGAAGCTGAAGAAATCTTGTTTTTTGTCACATCGGTTAGAAACCGCTTTGTTTCGTTAAAAGTTTTTAGGAAACAACTTTGACAAACGTTAACTAGTAGTTGACCATTTAGTGGTAAAAAATATTTGTGTGACAGAAGCCTATTTTTATGTTTTTTGTTTTCTAATTTACGTTTTGTGGTTTTCTTTCCGTCTGTTGTTATAAGCCTAGCTATAAAAGACACGCGTTTGTTAAAGCTCGCTAAAGACCAATATTCTTTGAAAATTTCCTGTCGTTTTTCTTCAGTTATCCTGTCTTTGCATTTTAAGCGGCAACTTAATAGCTCCTGACATGTCCGTGCTTTTATAACCTTTCCACTTTTCGTGGTGTACGATAACCCAAGGTTTCTGTTCTACTTTCGTTCCACACGAATTAGCCTAGTTTCATTTTTTAGCGATTTTCGTCCAGGTTTCTTTTTTAAGATTTCTCTTCCTGACTCATGTGCAATAAGTGCTGCTGTATCTTTTTGCAGCTTTTTCTTTGGGATGTCATTATCGGAGTCGGTATCACTTTCTTGTATATAATCTGGGTCCGCGTCACTATCATCAAACGCCTCCTCATTGCCTGGATATTCCAGATAACCTTTGTCGTCGTCATCAATTCCACATACTTGATCAATAACTTCTTCCAAAGTCTTTCGAACATTCGGTTCACAGAAGGACAGTGAAGGTGCAGGACTTGATCTATTATCTTCATCTGCTAAGACAGGTTCTTCAAGGAAAACACCCGCATTGCCCATCATAGAATTTTCATAGACCCAGATTAATATCAAATTTTTGAAAAACTAATAAATTTTGTCAATTTTTTTTCCAGAAAAATGAAATTGTCACGCCAAAATTGGTTTTTACTTTTTATGGAAATTCGGTCCCCTCTAGAGAAAACCGAAAATATATTATTTTATGTATAAAATGATAAGAAATCTGAAATTGGAATTGAGTATGTAAGTTAGGCATCAACTTTTACATACATTAATTTTTAAAATTTTTAGAGATACAAATTAAAGTAACGCCACTGGTTAAAGTTAACCAAAAACAATAGGCATATTCACCAAGTTATAGTTGAGTTGCATCTAGAAAACTTTTACGCAAAAATAAATGTTGTTAATCTAGTATGTCTTATAAAAAATAATGATATTACTGTTTTAATTATTATTGTACAGATAAATAAACAATTATTACCTTGGAGGTCTCCAGTATTTACATTATCTTCTTTCATCAGTTTGAAAATCAATTTGCTTCTTTGAGATGCCATAACCTCTAATTTTTATTTCTCACGGCTATTACTAAATAATCTCGAACAGGAATTGATGTTATATTACAACTAGGTGAGGTATACTATCACTACACTACTTATTACATTTCTCTCGAATACTTAAAGCTGATTTAAAAGGTCAAAACAAAAGTGGATAAAACCAACAGTAACACACGTGTAGTACTAAACCACAAATGACAGACAAGTCGATTGAGCGGGAACAAAGCGGTCATTATTTTAATAGGGAAAAGCGAGGTAAGTCGACCTAAAACTGCACAGTTTGAATTTCTATTGCCGTAACTACTAGTATATCTCAACATATATCATCAGTTTTCAATTTTGGAGTTAAAACATTTGTGATATGTCAACATATAATGTTTTTCCCTATATTTTTTAATGAGAATAGTGATATATTTTTACATATACCTTTATTCACAATCATATTTTACCAATAACTTTTGATATATTTGCACTTGTATCACTATTCACAAATATTAATCATAAAATTATATAGGGAAGACTATTATAACTAGACTTATTTCAGTTTTCTCTATAATTTTTTTTCCTGTCTGGCAGATGGAGGCAAAACAAATAGTACTAGAATAATTGATGGATTCGACCGTTACTTGATGGAAATTCATTTTATGTAACAATAAAACACTGAAAACTTTGTTTTCAAAACTTCCACAAATTTTTATTTTAACTTCTTATCACTACAGCTGTTTCGGCTGATTGCCTTTCTCAAGTGATCTGTTTTTGGCATGGGTTAACACTTTATAGTCTCTAATGAAATAAGTTGAGGAGGGGAGAACTGTTTGTCTCAAGCTGGTCATTCAGAATTATATCTGTGTTTTTTAATTTGTTGATTTCCATAGATTCTAACAAAGATAGCTTAAGGCCTTTATTTTGAATGTGTTTAAAATTCGAATTGCATGTGTTTAAAATTCGAAATACGAATTTAAAATTCTACACATTCAAAATAAAGGCCTTAAGCTATCTTTGTTAGAATCTATGGAAATCAACAAATTAAAAAACACAGATATAATTCTGAATGACCAGCTTGAGACAAACAGTTCTCCCCTCCTCAACTTATTTCATTAGAGACTATAAAGTGTTAACCCATGCCAAAAACAGATCACTTGAGAAAGGCAATCAGCCGAAACAGCTGTAGTGATAAGAAGTTAAAATAAAAATTTGTGGAAGTTTTGAAAACAAAGTTTTCAGTGTTTTATTGTTAGTACTAGAATATTTATAACATTTTTCACTATATTAAATGATATTAAAAATACTTGCTTGCCTATTAAATTGACTTATATCACTTCACCCTGTCAAAGATACATGCATTTGAAAGTGGTATCTATGTTTAATTCATTTTTTACATTTTTCGACTTATATCACTTTTCCCCAACACCCGCCATATTATGTTTGGATATTTGAATATCATTGGAAGCTATTCATATTAATTTACTTCTTAGAAAACTACAGTATTATGCACACTACTCCAAATTGTAATGTATACTTGTTTAATGAATACTGTCTAAAAATAAAAACTTTCATATAACCTCACTTTTTAATCAAAATGAAATAGGATTTTTTTAAAATGTAAGATTAAATATTGCTCACAAAAAATTTTATATCACTATTTAAAAAGAAATAGAACAAATAATTACTTACATCCCTAACTGCTTCAAACGGAAGTAATATAGATTGATGATCACGTTCTGTCTCAAAGTATAAAATTAAAGAAATGACCATTTTCTGGGCACAACTTCCTAAAGCTTTAGGCATTCTTGAAAATTTATAAAAATTGAAACGAAACAAATAAATAACCAACACGACCTAACCACAGAATATTGTTTTCTATTCTGTGACCTAACCTCCACTCTGCTTCTTCTTCTTCAGGTTCCTTCTCCTATCGGAGGTTGGAAATCATCATCGCTATTTTAATTTTATTGACCGCGCTTGTGAATAATTCTAATGAGCTGCAACCAAACCACTCTCTCAAATTTCTTAGCCATGATATTTTGCGTCGTCCTGGGTTTCTCTTCCCTTGTATCTTCTCTTGCATAATTAATCTAAGTAATACGTACTTCTCGCCCCTCATTATATGACCCAGATATTGAATCTTTCTAATTTTAACAGTTTTTATGACTTCACATTCTTTCTTCATTCTTTGTAACACCTCTATATTAGTTATTTTTCAGTCCACGATATTCTGTGGATTCTTCTGTAGCACCACATCTCAAAGGAGTTTAATTTTTTGATTTCAGACTGTTTTATTGTCCACGCTTTCATGCCGTATAGTAAAGTAGAAAAAACGTAACAACGTAGCATTCTTGTGCGGATCTCTAGATTAAGGTTACGGTTGCAAAGTAAGTTCTTCAATTTTATAAACGTGTTTCTTGCCATTTCTATTCTAGAAATGGCACCACTCTCCACTACAGAACAAATCACAATTATTTTCACTGCACTTTAAAATGCACTGGCAGTATTGCAATATTTTTCCAACCGATAATTCACTAAAAGTCACTAGATTTATTGGAATCTATAGGGAGAGGGGCATAGGGAGTTTGATGTATGGTTGGACATTTAAAAGTTACTAGAATGTCATAATTTCATTCTTATCGTTAAAAAAACTGTATGTGGAAGAATGAATTTGGGAACCAAAAACTAAGACAATTTTTTTAAACGCTTGGACGAATAACCAGTAACACTTCTTTTTCCAGTTAAATGACCGGTACCGAACATACAACCCTTATTATTTCCACTAGATGCCAACAAAAATATTTTTAATTATTTAATAAAATAGCTGAATCATCCTATTCAGTTATTTTCAATATTTCGAGCATTTTGTTAAGTCGTACATTGCCAACATCTTTTTCAAATAAATTGCACAGATCTATAATTTTGATTTATATGTTTGTATCAGTACTTGGATACTAAACAGAGCTTTTATCGTCCAAAGCTACTTACAAATCCAAATCACACAATGCTTTGTCTCCATTATTTCCTGCAACTTAAGTACTGTGTAACGTTATAGATGTCACATTTTTGTTATTTTCCTTCAATTAATTATTTTATTCCAATTTCTTTTGATTTTATTTATTTTTTAATTTTCTGTTTTGTTTTACTATCATCATTCTGGCTTTACAACCCTATGTGGGTCCATGCCTCCTCAAAAATTTTCCTCCAGTTTTCCCTATCCATTGACTTTCTCCGCCAAGCACGTATTCCGATATTTCCCATGTATTCATGGATGTTATCATGGAACCTTGTTCTAGGTCTTCCTCTTCTTCTCTGACCAATGGGTCTACCAAGGAGCATTTTCAATTGAAATGAACCCGGCTAGAGCAACTCTGCTAGAACACAGATGGCCTAGGTACATTCTAGCTGGGAGCATTTTGTTCCATATACATTACATGCCCTATCCATCTCAGACGTCCTATCTTAATATGTTTTACGATATCAGGTTTCTGGTTTACGAGTATTCTATTAAGTTTGAAGTTGTATCGTCTTCTCCACACTCCATTGTCATTCACTGCTCCATAAATTCGCGTTAGTACATTTCTTTCGAAACATACTAACATGTTTTCATTATTCTTTGTTAGAGTCCAGGTCTCTGAACCATATGTTAGGACTGGGCGTATTATTATTTTGTAGAGTTTTATTTTGTATTTCTCTATATAATTGTGGATTTAAGGAGGAGGTCGAGCCCAAAATACCATCTGTTAGGCGTGCAAATTCTGCAGTTTATCTCTGCGGTAGTATTATTTTCAGCGCTTCCAGGTATACATTCGTTTACTACTTCGATGACGTCGTTTTCTATAAAAAGTGGCCGTAGTATTTGTGGTTGCGTGCTTATTTTCATATGTTTCATTTTATTGGTGTTTATTATTAAACCCACTTTTGTAGCTGATTCTTTTAATGCTACCTACGCCTCTCGTACATTGTTTTCCGTTCTCCCAACAATATTGATATCATCAGCATAGGACAGGATTTGCATTGATTTATTATCCATATCTTGATCCATATATTGAACCAGTGGTTGTAATTTGTGACATACATATTACTTTTTCCAGAGCCAGATTAAACAGTATACAGGAGAGAGGGTCTCCCTGGCGCAGCCTGTTATTTGTTTTAAAAGGTTCAGACAGGTCCCCCTGAATTCGTATTCTAGCTCTTTCATTGCTGTGAACATTTCTTTCTATTCACAGAGTCGTAGGCTGCTTTGTAGTCTATAAATATGTGATGAGTATCAATGCTATATTCCAGTGTTTTTTCCAAAATTTGTTTCAGGGTTTTTTTCTAATGAATTATCGATTTACTCTGAAACCAGCCTGGTATTTTCCTGCTATTCTATATAATATGGTGCCATACGATGACAAAGTACTGTGGAAATTATTTTATACGCTGCATTTAGAAGCGTAATTCCTGTGTGGTTAGAGCATCCAGATATCTCTTTTTTTGTGTATGATGCAAAGTATTCCAATATCATTGGGGAGGGATTTCTTCGTCCATATTTCTTTTATACGCTGCTGTAATGCCAATATGGTATCATGACCACCTTCTTTATATAGTTTAGCTGGGAGATTATCTATTCCGGGTGATGTGTTTCGGGCTAGTTTTGTAACTGCATCTTTAACTTCAAGAATCGTTGTTGGTTCCTCTTCCCTCTCGTATGTTCCCCTTACCTCCTGTCTTTCGTCTTCTAGGTTTTCTTGTTTTCCTCTATTAAGTGTCCGGTTAAAGTATTTCACCCATCTATTCAAAACATCTTTCTTTGTTTTACTATTTTCTTTTAAAAATTTCCAATCAATTTTCCCAAATTTTCAATCAACCAAATCAATTATATCAACTATCAACTTTCACTTCAAAATAAGAGAACTAGAAGTATTTTTACTGAAACTTTTATCTATTTAAGGTAGAATTTTAGTTCATAAATCCATTTTACTGTTAAATATCATTTTGATGTAAGTTTAATAATTAATAATTATGTTTAATATTCTACCAGTATTCAGCCTTTTTTTATAATTCCATGTTAATATTTTATATATATATATATATATATATATATATATATATATATATATATATATATATATATATATATATATATATATATATATATATAAGCGGAGATCCTACAGCTTCTGCCGCTTCCCGCATTTCGATCGCCATCTTCTTCTATCTCTCCAGGTGTCTTCATCAATGGCTCTGTCTTTCATGGTTTCCATAACACCTTGTATCCAAGACTTGGCTGGTCTTCCTCGTTTCCTTCTATTACCTGGATTGTATTCCATAGCTCTTTTTGGCCATCTGTTGTCGTCCATCCTTTGTACGTGTCCATATCATATTAACTGTCTAGTTTCTATTCTTTCAGAAGTTGTATGTACTCTATCTGTTTTTCTTCTAATTTCAGAATTAGGTATACGTTCTATTCTTGATATACGGCAAGCTCTTCTCAGGTAGTCCATTTCAACCGTGTCAACTTTTTTCTTTCGTTTTACTGTCATTTGCCAACATTCTGCTCCCTATGTAAGAATGGGCTCTACAATTACTTTGTAGATAGTCATTTTAGTTCTCATAGTAGCTTTGTTGGACCTAAGTATCGGATTTAGAATTTGAACACTCTTCCTGTCTTGTTGCACTCTCTAGTCTATATCTCGTTCCATTGATCCTTTACTGCAGATAATACTTCCCAAATATTTGTATTCGTAGCACCTTTTCATTTGTCTAATTTCCAAATCCGGGTCTTCGTCTTCACTGCCTATTCGCATATATTCTGTTTTAGACATATTCATACTCATCCCCCATTTTTCGTATTCATCTTTGAGCTTTCTAAGCATATAATCTGCATCTTCTTCACAGCTTGCAATTAGTACTTGATCATCTGCACAGAACAGCGTTGTCAGATAATGGTTGTTAAGCTTCAACCCCATTCCCGCACATTTTTGTCTCCACTGGTGCAGTGCTTCTTGGATATATATTTTGAATAGGGTGGGGGAAAGACAACATCCTTGTCTCAAGCCTTTCGTTACTGTAAATACCCTTGAGAAAGTATTTCCTGTTTTTACAGTGCTTTGAAGACATTTATAGATGTTCAGTATTGCTTTTAGATATGTTTTACTAAGGTCCGTTTTCGTCAAAACATTAAATAAGAGTTTTAAAGGAACTGTATCATAAGCCTTCTCCAGATTTATAAATACCAGATGCGTAGGGAGGTTTCGAGCTGTTCGTTTTTCAATTACTTGTTGAAGGGTAAATGTGTTGTCCACGCACGATCTTTCTGCTCTGAAGCCGCTTTGTTCTTCAATTTCTTTATACTCCTCTTCTATTCTTCTTTTCAATATTCGACCATATAACCTTCCCAGCGAGCTAGTTACACTAATGCCTCTATAATTTCCACATTTTCTTCTGTCTCCCTTTTTATAAATGGGGCTAATATGGGCCAAATTCCATTCGTCTGAAATCGTTTGGCCTTCAATTAAGCATTTATTAAAAATATTCACTAATCTTCCAAAAGAGCATCCGGTCCATGTTTCACCAACTCGATGGGAATGTCTCCAGGCCCGGGTGTTTTTCCATTTTTCATTTGTTTCAATTCTTTTTTCAGTTCTTCTTTGTTTATCTTATGCACCTCTGAGTTTTCTGTCATTGAGATATGGTCAGGTCTTTCCATAAATTCGTGCCTACTTTCTGTTAATAGCGTTTCGTAATATTTTTCCATAATATTTTTTATCATAACCTATAACCTCTCTAAGCCATGCTTTATTTAGATTCGATAAATATGATTAATTAGTATAATCTTTTATTTGTCCCTGTCAATTTTTTTATTGTTCAGATGTGCATTTAAGATAAGACGTACATATACCTGAGAAGGAGCTAATCGAAGCCGCAACAATAAAAGGATAGGAGAGGATAGGAGAAAAGTAAAAATTGGAACTGTGGGAGAATATTAAGAAATAATAAAGCATATTTATTATAAAGAAAACTTACAAAAATAAAATATTTGATAACAGTCAAAAATTAAATAAATCTCTATCCATTAAATTCATAGTTTTTCGTTGAATCGACGAAGCTTTCAAATCGCTTCTCCCGTTCGATTTTCGTTCGCTTCCTCCGTCAACTAATTAACTAAAGTTTGTATTGGTTTCTTTGCTAATAGAAAGACCATCGTATAAGAAGACATAAACTACACACCACTTCTTGTATACACATCCAAGTTCGACGGCCATACTTAATCTCACTTATCTCTCGTTTCGATCGACTTATAAGTCCTCTCCTACAACTCTGCCGGTGCTAAATGGCTACCTTGGTAGCTAAATATACGTTACCGATAGAACAGCATATAGACCTTATAATCATTGTTCAGTTCTTACAGAAGTTAGAAAACGGAGGGAGAAATTACTAACCACTGTATAGCGGACCGTAAAAATGTTTGATACATGTCGGATCAAAATTAGAAACGCCAGATCCGGCTTGGACATCAAAACACCGATTAAAACTGTTCAAAGAAAACGAAATTTGAGGAAACAAGAGAAAATAACTATTTTGTTGTAACAAATATAATACTTAGATATGTGTGGTTGATGATAATATACGTAATTTGAAGTTATTTTAGTTTTTTGCACGTTTACTCACTGATTGCTTTGGAATAGAGACTGATTTGTTAACATATATTAAAAGTAATAAAAATTGATAATTGTACTTAAATAAGATAGGTTATGAAACGAAGGTAGTTCAATAACGAGTATTCTTGTCTATGACAACAATCTTTTTCTTAGGGTGATTGTCCGATCCGAACGTTGGCGATCATGACTTTTTTGGTCTAAATAAAGCTTCCCTCGTACCAACGGCGTTTACAAATCCAAACTCATTGGGCGCAATTTGTTCCTCGCATTTCCGGTAAATTCTTTTGTGGATGACTTTTAAAAAGAGCTTCAACAGTTGGCTCATTAGGCTTATCGTCCTATAGTCTTTTCAAACTTTTGCTCCTGGTTTTTTGTAAAATGGTGCGAACTCCGATTTGAGCCACTCTACTGGTATTTATCCTACCTTGTATATGTCATTAAATATTTCAGTTATTATTTTTATTTGTTCTGCATCTAATAGCTTCAGCAGTTCGACAGGAATTTCGTCAAGTCCCGGTGTCTTTCCATCTTTCATTTGTCTTACGGCTGCCGTTATTTCTTCTGGTAAGATTTCGGGACCTAAATTTTCTTCAATGATGGGTTCTTGTATTGTTCTAAGGTCTGGGAAAAGTTTCTCCAAGGTTATGGCAAGATTGCCTTCATCGTCTGTTATGTTTCCGTAATTGCGTTCTCGAAACTTTTCAGCTATTTCCTTCACCTTTCGATGGACATTGAAGTTATCATATCGACTCTGATACGCCTCTATTGCTTGATACTGTTCTCTACTCTTTTATATTCTTGGAGATTTTCTTTGTTTTTTTTCTCTGATCCATAGGTTTAAGGTCATCCACGATTTTCGTTTCCCTGTATCTTTTTTCAGGTGTTGTTCTTTTAATTCTCTCACTGTTTCCTGTATGATAGTGAGACTTTCCTCTATAGTTCCTACATTTCTGCATTTTAGCACCTTTGTATTGAGGTTTTCACTCACCTTCAGTTGAACATTGGAATCTTGCAGTATTCAAACATCATACTTCTCCATCGACTTACTTGTAACCTTCTTCATTCTGACTTTAAAATTACCTACAACTGGTACATGATCAGAATTTATGTCTGCCCCCGGGTATGTTTTAACAGATGTACAGCTGTTCCTATAACTCTTATTTACTAGTATGTAATTAATCTGATTTCTCACGTTCCTTTCCACAAAATCCCGTGGAGATTTCCAGGTGTACAATTTCCTTGGATGTAGCTTAAACCAGGTGTTCATTGTTACTAATTACATTACATTACATTATTATCCGACAACAATAATAGCTTGTTAATAAGGAGGAATGCTTTGTATTAGGTTTTTAAATCACATTCTGTAAAAGACTATCTAATTGCTGCACCAGAGAGTCGCGAAGATTTCCAGAATTTCTGGAGGTCGGCACATATTCTCGTAAACATTTAACCCTCAACTGGCGTGGTGAATATTGTGTGCGTAAACGGTATTCTAACGTTCCTGGGACGGCGTATGTAGGCCTAACAATTAAAAACATACATTATTGAAAAAGAAAAGCTAGTTTTTTATTTTTAGTACATTATGTTAAATATTATTAACCATTGTATATAAAAACTTTAGGACAAAAAATTTCTGTTAAAATATATTTTCTGAAAATATCGTTACCGGCAATTTTACCCGCAATATTTTCTACTGATATGAAAGTTTGTTGCCTGGCAATTTTTGCAAATTAAATTTTGACAGTTAAATCACGAGACGTCAGTCGGGTGATTTTGTCAAAATTTCATAAGCTAAAATTGCCAAAAAGCAACAAACTTGAATAAAACCAGAAGAAAATTTTGCCGGTAAATATTTTTTGCTCGAATGATATTCGACAAGACTATTTCACGAGGCAGTTAATGCACCATATCAACGAAACATAATCTTTTTTTGTTTGTTAACAATATTAAATGTACAATTATTATAAGCTATAGTAGTTTGTCCATTCTTTTCTACCAAAGCATGATTTTGTGTATTAATGACCTGTAGTATCTGTGAACTCGGAAGTCCAGCTTCATTTGTTGTTCTGAGATTTTCTGAGAACTTCCAAACTGAATTTAGCTGCAGATATGGTTTTAGAGAGCTTGCGTTTGAGTGACCCGTTAATTGAATTAACTCCTGTTCAGAAAAAATCTTGCTTGAACAAGGCTGATACAGCTGAACGATGAGAATGGTCCCTTATTGTATGTTTTTAATATTTATTCCAATTTTTCAGCTGACATTTTTTTCCTCTTAGATGCGGTGTTGATTCCAAGTAGACAGTTTTTAAACCAAGATCCATCCTTCCAGTTGGGGTGAAAGGTAAAAAAAACTGTCTGATAAAATCTTTGGTTCCCTTGAATCTAACTGGGCATAAATTTTCGTTTGATGAATTTCTTACCAGCCATTTGCTGCTTGCCAAACTTTTCCAACGGCCTTGATTTGTTTTGGAAAAAATGCTTCAGTTCAGCTCCTAAATTCTCCCATAACATCAAATTCCTTCTGGAAAAAGTGAATTTTGCAGTTTACGACCTCATTGCCTCTCCAAGCAAGTTCAAATGAGCAAAGGTGAAAAAACTTTTTTTGTGCTTCATTAGGAGTTTCCTCGTCGTAGCTTTGGATGATTTTTAATAGTTTTTCGATAGATAATACTTTTGAACTGAGTTTTCTTTTTTCTTGATCACTTTCGTGACTGATCAATTTTGTCGCTGAAAAATCACCGGCAGGAAGGAGTTGTGTCAGTAGGAAACGTGGTGTTGCTATGACTTTTTATCTGTTAAAAATAGTCTAGTGAAATAGTCATGAAAAAAACACGAACACATATTACTTGAGATAAATCAATAATAATTAGAAAAGTTAGTCAAAATTCATATATACAAAATGTTAAATGACAAATAAACATAAAAATGCTACTTGGCAAACTTTTCTCCCCTAAGACACGACCGATTGACATTCGAAGTTCATGTGGTAGTCTCATATTATGAAACCGTTCTCTCATATGTGGTTCAATCAACTGTTTAGCAACAATATTTATGAATTCCATCAAAGTAAGAAGTTCTCTATCACCATGTGATCGGTGTAAAAGAAATGAATTTGTTGTAGTCATGTCATGAATTCGGAAAAAGATTGCCATTGTCTAACGACGGACTCGGCGAATTAAAAAATAAACATCTGTAATCCATTGAATCAACACCACCTTTGTTGTTGTTTTAAAATACATTTATTTCATCTTTCTCAGTAGGCGGATCTGTTTCTATCGCATAATGAGCGGAACAAAGAAATAAAACTGCCTTGTTTTTCTTCGGCACGTGTGAAAGAATTGTATAATTTTTAGTAAATCCATAAAGTGAAGGACTCACGTTTCTATTACGTGACGGTAAAAATTTATTAAGAACTTGTCTTTTATTTGTTTTAATTGTTTCTACAAGAGTGAGACCGTCAGTTCTAAAAGTTTGTGCTAATTCCATTGATGTATATCATTTATCTGTAGTAACGTTACGGTTACTGCCAAATACTGGTTTGCACAATCTAATAACAGCTTGGATAGGTATACCAATATTTTTTCTGCTTCAGAGAGTCCAATACTATCACTACCCTTCATCATCATCATCATCAATCAGCCCTAAGTTGTCCATTGTTGAACATAGGCCTCCTCTAGACTTTTCCATCTGCTTCTGTTCTGCGCCTCTGCTATCCAATTAGTCACGATTCTTTTGAGGTCGTCGGTTCGGTCATCGAGTTGGGGGTCTTCCTCGGCTTCGCTTGTCAGTCCGTGGTCTCCACTCAAGCAATTTTTTTGTCCAACTGTCGTCTTTCATTCTTGCAACATGTCCTGCCCATCTCCATTTTTTCCTTGTAATATGTTCGATAATGTCTTCCACTCCAGTTCGTCTACGAACTTCCTCGTTTCTTATTCTTTTTCTTAAGCTTATTCCAAGCATTGATCTCTCCATCTTTCGTTGTGTCCTTCTCAATTTTTCGGCTGATGTTTTTGTGAGAGTTAAGGTTTCTGCTCCGTATGTGAGGACTGGTAGAACGCACTGGTTAAAAGCTTTTCTTTTTAAATGGATCGGTATATTTGTTTTAAATAGGTCTCTCATTTTTCCGAATGCAGCCCAACCCAGACTTATTCTTCTGAGTAGCTCGCATGTTTGGTTATCTCGCGTTAACCTTATTTCGTGACCCAAATACACATATTTTTCCACAAATTCTATGGGCGACTTCTCGATTTCTATTAGCTCATTGGGGACGAGATTGGTCATCATTTTTGTTTTTCCATAGTTTATTTTTAAACTACCCTAACCACAATATAAATATGTGTTAGAAATATAACACATTCTGGCGTTGGCAAGACAGTGCAAGTTTAATCCATATTTAGCCTGTTCTGATGGCTTACACATTTTAAAGCAACAATGGCCACGAAATGATACTAACATATAACCAACAGTTGTGTGAAGACCCTAAAGAAAATGAGGTTTGTGAGCTTTGGTTAAATTTTTGAACTTATTCCGTTATTTCAGTAACTGGATCGTTTTTTTTTTCGTTCTTGTCTTGATCTATCATAGAAAAGACTTGATAATTCCTCTTTTGATCCTTAAGTTGTAGTTTAAGCGATACTTAAATATCTGTTGGGTTGGTTTTCTGTAAACTTTGATTGCATATGTAACTAAGACATTCAGAAAAAGAAAGTGTTTTATTTTTCATGGTGAATTTACAATTGACTTCCTTTTCTGGAATTGTTAATCACAAAACAAAGGAAATAGGATATGCAGAAAAAGTTTACAGAAAACTAACCCAAACCAACAGTAATTTAAATTACTACAATTAGAGAGATTAGAGATTACCACAATCCAATAAAGACCGAAACAGCTGCTCCAATCAAAATGCATTTAAACATAAACAAATGCATAATGAACATATAAATAATGCAGAAACACACAAAATAGTCGGATTTGATATACCGAGAACACAAAATCCAACCTTAGATTTTTTCAGCAAAAAGCATTGCTGTTGCTGGCAATACTGTGGCCAAGTAAGTCAATTTTGAAAAGATTTAAATCTCTTCAACAACTTTGGTTGTTATACTCTTCCCACACAATCCTTAAATAATCTTTTTTGAAAAATATTCGCCCCCTCAACCCAACCCCTAATAATACTTACCAATTTTAGTACTAGACTAGTACCAGTTTATAGTTATAACAAAAACACTATTTGAACATTTATATTTTTTATTGAAAATTAAGAACGAAATCAAAACATAGGCACAAAAATGAAAAGGGATATTTTTTTATGTAACTGGTTGGTTAATGTGAGGGATATGCTTGCTTTTTTTGAGGACAGCTTATAAAACCGGGGCTCCAGTTTATAAATTATAACTCTCATTTCTTTTTTTAAGTTTATGTGTAACCTATAATTGTTTTTAATTATTCCAACTGCAAAAAAGCCCGTTTCGCACAAGTACAAAGTCGCAAATGGTAATAAAACCTTTAATGCAGCAGTGCTGACTGCACAATATTCATGAGAAAGTGAGCTCCAGGATTCAAACAATTTGTCCTTGTCGTATTGAAGCTTTAGGCTGGAATCACAGGACAATTCTGTCAGTTGTTCTTCTTCCTCTGTCGAAAGTGTTGATGACGTGGATGATAGGAAAGGGTTTCTGACCCAGTCATATTGCTCCATATCTTTGGGAAAATATTTCTGGTGATCGCTCAACGATAACATGGGTTGTGTAAACATATTTTTTTAAGAGGGATCAAAGTTTTCTATCGATTTTTCTTGTAGAATACCTTGTAAAGAACGGAAACCATCAATTTCTTGAGCTTTTGCCTAAATTTTATCTGCCAATTGCAGGATATAAGTATTGTTTCCCTGCAAAGACTTGTTAAGATCATTTAACTCGTTAAATATGTCACAGAGGTATGTTAGTTTTATTATAAACTGAATGAATAAAGTTTTGCGCATTATCATGTGGTTCTATATGTCTATACGTGTAAAATTCATTTCTTAATTCGTACACACGTGCGAGTGCTAATTTAATATATTTTACAACTTCAGGTTCCCCAAAACTTCTATATAACTCAAAGTTGTAGCGCCTACGCCACAAACCCTGTTCTTAGATTCCTCCATATGGGTAGGACATGTAATTAGGCGAGATGAAGATGCAACGATCAGAAAAATTTTCGACCGAAGAGGACCAGTGGGAAGACGAGCCAGAGGAAGACCAAAACTTAGGTATCAAGATAACATAGAGGATCATCTAAAATCCATCGGAGTTAAAGCATGGAGAAGAGTTGCCAGAGACAGGGGCGAATGGAAGATTGTTCTGAAGAAGGCTTTGGCTCATCACGAGCTGTAATGCCACTGATGATGATGATGACACACGTGCGAGTACGTTGCCTTTAGACAGCCAACGAAAGTTGTAATAATAAATTAAAGAGGTGCGCTCGGCCTTCATTTATTCACAAAGTTTATGGAAAGTATATCCATCACAACACTTAATTCAGGTGTAACGTTCTTTGCTGCTAATGCCTTTCTATTTATAATACAATGTATCCATTTTACACCTGAGGCAACGCACAGTTTGGGAAGCCCTGAGTTTTACGTTTGCCCAATACTGGGAAAAAGAGAACTTACACGAGAGACAAGGATAACAATATATAATACAATAGTGATACCTGTTGGGATCTATGCAAGTGAAAACTGAAAAATTGTGAATAAACATAAGAGCAAGATAAATGCAATGGAGATGAGACATCTAAAAAGGATGGTAGGAAAGACGAATTGGGATAGATTAAACAAAGAGACTATAGGGAGAATGACCAACCAAGAACCCATAATAAATAAAATAGCAAAGAGACAAATGAACTGGTATGGGCATCTAAGGAGGATTCAACAGAATTACAAGAAAAGTCTATGAGGCAAAGAACATCGTAAAACTAAAAAGAGCCAGACCAAGAAAAAAATCGATATAGCAAGTTAAACAAAAATCACTCGAGGAATTGAAAATAATTGCAGGAAATAAAAAATAATGAAAGAGATGGTTAAATGGAGATAAAGCCCAAATCCGACATTCTGATAGGATAAAAGGAAGGGTGTAGCATTTGAGAATCCCCTCGTATATGTATTAAATTGAAATCCCCTCATTTATGCATCATAATAACGAAGAATTTTATCCATAGTTCGTATTTTTTAAGTTAAAATACCCGAAATATATTTCAATTCCTTCTGAGGTCGGCTCGAGTTAATATAAACCATCTTAGAGTTGTTTATTTATTTCGCAGCTGCGTATGTTCCTTGATATTTCTTTGTTCAAACCGCCCGATTCTGCGTTTCAAATAAATATTCCAGTTTATACGTTTTGTTTATACCAAGATTGTGCGAATGAATTTTAAAGATAATTTCATGACTTTCGTTGGAGCCGCGGTGAAGAGCGGTGGTCTTCAGCGTTATGTCCAAATTTTACGTCAAATTTGAAATGTTCCTCGTTGTTCGGCTTTTTTTATGAAAAATATGTAAAATATAGTAGCAGTTTAATGGTTCAGTTACAGTTTTAAGTGAGTTTTGAAATGTTGCCATTGTATCCAGTTGTACCTTTTCCTGTTTTTAAGAAGCCAAGTCCAGTTTAGTTTCCAAGATTTGTGTTCCAGTGACCCAATTTCCTTTTTGTTCGTGTGTCAGAGATTCCCAGTCATTGTTGAGTTTTTAAGAAGTCCAGTTTACAGCTCAAGTGTAATTTTTGTGAAACTTAGGTAACTTTTTAGTGTTTGTTTTTTTTTTATATTGATTTGTTTTGTTTTTAAAAAAAAGGTTAACCTTCATGCAATTTTATAGGTTTTGTAGCGACAGAATTTGTAAACAGATGACACATGTAAGTTTTTTTTTGTATTTTTGTATTTTGCGGCTATTGTTATTATATTTTTGTATTGTCTTATTTTTATAACTGTTTGTGGTGACACAAAAATAAATGTTAAATTTTGTTTCTTAACATTTGTTTATTTTTTTTAACTAACCCTTTTTTGAGTTTCATTTGAAAAAGATATGTTTTGCATTTCTTATAATTATTTCCCTAGTTACAACTAGTTGTTGTAATGGTTATAATTAGGAACCTCGAAGTGGTGCCCTTTTTAAAAAATTACTAGAGGTGTTTCCTGTTTCTTTTTGTTTTGTTTGTCCCAAGAGATTCATGACCTTTTGTTTCATATTTTTGTAGTTGCCCCAATCTGATCCCTTGTCGTTTACTTATCCACGACCCCAGCTCTCCTAACAAACCCTGAGTGCCGTTCGCACAAGTAGCGTTTATTTTTCTTGCCCTATCTTCACCCCCAGTAATTTCGATCCCCAATCTTCTACCCCTAATAGTAATACCCCATGTGGTAGGCAAAATAATATCGTTACAAGGGGAGGAAGAAAGAAAGAAAGAACAAGATTTTTGGCGTAAAAGTCGAAATGTCAAATTTTATTTAAAATGTTATTTTCATTACAATCAATTATGTCAAAATATAAACAGAATAGCTATTTATTTGATTTGAAGTATTTTTAATTGTAATTATACATATACTTTTTTTATGGTTACTTTTTACCGAACGAGTAAAATGCAGACATTTTTTCTTCCATTTTCTCAAATGTGGAGTTAGTTTTTCTCAAGTCGTTTGTGTAAATTCTTTAATATACTTTTATACCTTTGGTCAAGTCAATAACATTCCCTTTCAATAATATCTAAACAATTAACCTTTCAGATCAAATCGGCCCAATCGAAGTAATATGTACAGTGACAATATTATTTATATCCTGGCCCGGGGCAGTTTCTTTCCTAAATCCGGCACTGACAAAAACTGATAATAACTTGCAGACACTGAAGTTAGAGTGACACGAGGGCGGGCGAAAAAGAAGTTTATGTCTTGGAGGCCTATAATTAGAGGCCAATAAATAATATTGTCAGTGAAGCAGTAAATGAATCAAAGACGTTGAAAAAGCTGACATTGGCGTAGATTATATCAAACATCAAGATTTGTTGTGTTTTGGCTCAAGCAAGGTGATTTAAGAGCCAAGTTGTATTCAAATACCAGCGTTATACAATTGTTCATTTGTTGTTTGGTCAAGCACGATGGGTTTCAATTGTTTTGCGGAAAAATACAAAGTAATTAAATTTTCGAAAAGTACCTACCGTCTTATTTACCATGTAAGTATAAACAGTATCAATCTATTAATTGTAAATGGCACACAATTTTAGGTATTACTATTGTGATGAAAAGCTGATTTTAGCACGAAAATGACTTCACTTTTTCACGTGGTTCAGAATTTCGATGAGAATGGCGCACAATTGGCTATCTTCTAACTCAATACTAGAATTCAGGGCGGTTCTCGTAGTTGTATAGACCAGCGGTTCTCAACCACCGTGTCGCGACACACTGGTGTGTCGGAAGAACCTATCAGGTGTGTCGCGAGATTTACGAATACGATATTTTTATTTATATTTTTCTACTTGTTCTAATATACCAATCATGCATTCAACCATTTTGTTTAACTATTAGGTATATACCACGTTATACCAATCAATAAAGTGCCAATCTGTAATTGTTTGATGAAAAGACATTTGAAACAAAAGCATCAAAGCGTTTTCCAAAAACCGTACGAGTATTTTCAACATCTAGGTTGTTTCATTCAATCATCCTCAGTTATAATGGAAAAACGAATAAAACTCCCAGATAAGGCACTTTTAGCATCATATAAAGTTTCTGAATTGATTGCCAAAAAACAGAAAGCCCATACTATTGGTGAAGAGCTTATTTTACCGGCATGTAAAGAATTAGTTGCTACAATGTTAGGTCCGAAAGCTGTTGAACAAATATCAAAGGTACCTTTATCAAATGACACAGTCCATCGACGTATATTAGATATTTCAATCAATATTCAAAGTAATGTTAGGAAGGTATTGGCAAATACACAATTTGCTTTACAACTGGACGAAAGCACGGACATTTCGTGAAAGGCCCAATTGATATCTTTTGTAAGATTTGTGTACGGATCGGAAATTATTGAACAGTTCCGATTCTGTCGTGAATTGGAAAGAACAACCACTGGAACTGATATATTTTCTACTGTTGACACCTTCTTTCAGGATCACGGACCTAAGTGGACGAATTGTATTGCGATATGTACAGATGGTGCTGCTGCGGTGACGGGAAATGTCAAAGAATTTTTAAGTTAATTAAGTTAATTTAAGTTAATAAAGGACTTTTAAGTCAAAGGATTTTTAAATTAAAAACCAGTTAATAATAATTACTCATTCCTTTTTACATCGAGAAGCTCTGGTAGTAAAAACTACGGATGGACGCCAACTGGATGAAGTTATTCATACTGTTGTTTCTATGATCAACTATATCAAAACTCGTCCGGTGAAATCAAGGGTGTTTGAGAAACTTTGTAAAGACATGGGCGCAGATCATAAAATCTTGATATTTCATAGTAAAATTCGTTGGCTTTCGAAAGGAAAAATACTAAACAGAGTTTTAGAACTTAAAGACGAACTACTCGAATTTTTTAAAACAGAAGATGGCCAAAGTGGTTTTTGTAAAAACCTTCTTTGGTGTGCTTTAAGCTTAATTCTTTGAATATGCAAGGACGAAAGGAAACCATAATATCATTAACTGATAAAATAGTTGCGTTCTTTAAAAAACTTACATTCTGGAACTCGGTTATAGAAAAAAACGATTTGACTGTTTTTCCCGTAACCTCTATAACTTTAATTAATTTGAAATCTGAAGAACAAACTCTACTAAAGGAGAGGATGAAAGAGCACTTATGTAAGTTGCAAGAAGGGATAATTAAATACTTTCCCTCTGTCTTGAGTGCTAACTGTGAATGGTTAATTTCATTTGACGAGACCAACGTAAGAAAAGCAGACTTAATCAGTTCTGAAAAGGAACATATCATTGAAGAGTATTCTGACACAGTTTTAAAATCAAAATTTAGAGAAGTAGCTTCGGATGTTATTTGGATTTCAGTTAAGAATGAATACCCATAATTTGCAAAGAAAGCAGTATCACTTTTACTGCCGTTTTCGACCTCGTACTTATGTGAATCTGCATTTTCTGCGATTAAATATATAAAATCTAGCTACCGGTCTCGACTACTTGATGTGGACAGCGAGATGAGAGTGTGTCTGTCTACAATTCGTCCTCTGATAGATATACTTTGCAAAAGTCATCAGGGTCAAATTTCACACTAATTTTATGTATTCTTTCTGTTTTGTTTTTTGCTTGTTATGTTCTTAGGAAATAAAAAATAATATGTTTAAAATATTCATCTGCACATCTGCGTCCCTGAGTAAAAAAGGTTGAGAACTGCTGGTATAGACCACATTTTTATAAAAACTAAGTTTTGTATCAATCATAATGGTTTCTTAGCTGTTCTGGATCTCTTCGTGACTGATCATATAGTAACATTTGTAAGTTTTTCTTAAAAAAAAATTGAATGCAAAACTAAGTTTAGGAAAATAATTAATTACGATGATTTAAAAAGAGATATTAGTTTTCAAAATTGGGATCACTGTTCTGATATGAATAGCCCTAATTATTTCTTAAATAATTTTACCGACACCCTCATTTCATTAATCAATAAAAGTACCAAAGAAATAAAGAAAAAATATGTGAGGTTAAGCGAAATATCTGGATGATGGACGTAGTAAAATCGGTTAATAAAAAAAATGAACTTTACAGAAAATTTATGAACAACCCAGATGACCTAACATTAAAAAAAAGAATACACAATTTACAAAAATAAAATAAATAAGCTAATTATTGAGGTAAAAAAAATATTTTCGCACGGAAATTACAAAAGATAAAGGTCGGTGGAATACTATTGTCGGTGGAAATTGGATGATATTAGCAGAAAAACTAAAATTAATTCCGTTTTAAATTAAAATAATGAGGTAATCACTGATAGTCAGAAGATTAGCAATATTTTTAATGATTATTTTTCTACTGTATGGTATACACGTGCTAAAAATAAATACCCTCTTTTGCTGATCCTCCAAAAACTGTACGTTTTTTTCTAAAACCCGTTACGAAGTCAGAAGTTCAGAGTATTATTGATTCCGTAAAACCAAAATATACTATAAACTATAAAAATTAACAAAGAAAACCAAACAGCAGAGATAAAAAGACCAGTTGGACTGGCATGGGCGGCATTTGGCAAACTAAACTTAAACAAAAGATATCCACAGCATCTTAAGACCAAAGTATACAATCAATGCGTCCTTCCTGTTCTCACTTATGGTTCCCAAAAGTGGACATTTACAAAAGCAAACATGGACAAAATCATAAAAACCCAAAGAGCAATGGAAAAACATAAGACTAATGGATGAAAAAAGAAACGAGTGGATAAGAGAGAAAACAAAAGTGAGGGATATTAGACAAGAAGTTGCAAAATTGAAATGGAGATTTGCCGGACACAATATAAGACAAAAAGAAGACCGATGGAACAAAATTCTTATAAGTTGGAGACTGTGGGAATATAAACGAAATAGAGGAAGGCCCCAAATGAGATGGGCAGATGATATCAAGAAGCAAGTGGGCTTTAGGTAGATGACTGTAGCGACAGACAGACAAGAATGGAAAAGGATTGGGGAGGCCTATGTCCAAAGATGGACCGAAGAAAGCTAATTAGATAAAAAACCAAAATAATCTCCTGGCATAGACAACATTTCCGCCGATCTGTTAAAGATCTAATTATGTTGTTGATCCGATAACTTATTAAATAAATAAAATATTTGAATATGGTACATGTCCTGATCATTTTAAAAAAGCTGTAATTACACCTATATTTAATAAAGGTAATACAAACTTGGTGCAAAAGTATCGTGCTATATCACTTATTACCAGCCTTGCAAAAATCTTTGAAAAGGCCTTAGCCGAACGAATAAATCAATATCTTACAAAGTTTAACCTGCTGGCTTCAAATAAATTTAGTTTTAAGAAGGAATGTTCCACTTCAGATGCTATAACTTCCGCTACTGATTATTTATATCAGATGCAAGATAATAGCCTACTTTAGCGATATTTTTGGATCTAGCTAAGGAATTTAAAACTATTTGTCATCAGCAGTTGTTAGATGCTTTGGATGATCTTGGATTTAGAGGCATACCATACTTACTATTTCAAAGTTATTTAAAAAATAGATCGCAAATTGTCAAAGTTAATAACAAAGTAAGTGCTGAAAAAATCATTGAGTATGGTGTGCCTCAAGATAATGTTTTAGGTTCTTCACTGTTTTCAATAAATATAAATTATCTAGCAGCAATGAAATCACATATTTGTTTTGCTGACAATACTGTCATACTTTACACTAGTGATTCTTGGATAGAAAACAGAATTTTACATACTTTATTCCTAGAATATTTATAGTTATTATATTAGAAGTAAAGAAGAACCCGAGAAAAAGAACAAAAATATAAAGATCTCAGAAGAGAAGAGAAGTACATCCATCGAAGAAAAAAGAGAACTTATGAAAATAGAATATTGGAAGAACTTGAGGCATTAAAAAAGGAAAATCAAACAGGAAAATTTTATAAAAATCTACATATATTGACGAAAAGAATTTAAACCAAGTATCGGACTTTGTAAGGATAAGGAGGGGCATATACTCAATACAAAAGAAGAAGTATTGAAAAGGTAGGTGGAACACTATAAAGAACTACTTACTATCGAAGTAGAAGATCCAAATCAACTACCCCAGGAGCAAACAACAATACACCATTATAGCCTCCATCAATTCAGGAAGTACGGGATGCAATAAAACACCTAGAAAATAATAAATCTCCAGGAAGTGATGGTATACCCGCGGAACTTATTAAATGTGGAGGTGCTACTCTGACTAATCATATATATAAAATCATACTGAGAGCCTGGAATGAGGAACAAATCCCAGAAGAGTGGTGTATTGGGATCGTTTGCCCGTTACACAAAAAGGGCGATGAATTAGAATGCAGAAACTATAGGGGAATAACCGTCCTTAATACAGCATACAAAATATTTTCGAGTATTTTATATGGTCGCCTGAGTGCATATTCAGAGGAGCTTCTTGGCGAATATCAAAGTGGTTTTAGGCCTAGTCGATCAACAACAGACCAGATCTTTGTGCTAAGGCAAATACTGGAAAAAACCAATGAATTCAATATCGACACATACCATCTTTTCGTAGACTTCAAATCGGCCTATGAAAGTGTCCTAAGAAATAAATTGTATGAAGCCATGGATGAATTTCACATTTCACATTGGTTAAGGCTACAATGCGTAAAGTTGTTTGCAAAGTCGAAATACAAGGCGAACAATCACATACATTTGAAAAGCATGTTGGGCTGCGACAGGGAGATGCACTGACGTGTCTCCTTTTCAACATAGCTCTGGAAAAGGCGGTCAGAGATGACCAAATAGACAACAGAGGAAACATTTTAATAAATCATCCCAAATTTTGGCATATGCAGATGATGCCGACCTAGTTGCCCGCACAACACGCAAGCTAGAAGAAATGTAAACCACCTTGTCAAACGCCTCAAAAAATATGGGCCTGCAAGTAAATGAAGATAAAACTAAGATAATGGCATCAACCCCCAACAATAGAGACAGAAACATCGGCCACCAATTCACGGTTGATAATTCTACCTTTGAAGTGGTCGACAAATTCACATCCTTAGGCTCCCTGATCACCAAGGAGAACGTCATGACGGAAGAAAGCAAGCGAAGAATAATTCTAGCAAACAAATGCTATTTTGGACTGAGTAGACATATGAGAAGCAAAATCTTAAGCCAAAAAACAAAAATAACCATATACAAAACCCTTATACAACCAGTGTTGACATATGGGTAGGAGACATGGACCATTTCCAAGGCAGATGAAAATCTCCTGCTTATATTTGAACGAAGGATCCTGAGAAGAATGTTCGGTGGCATCTGTGAAAATGGTGTTTGGAGAAGGAGGTACAACTACGAGATATATCACAGATATAGACATCTGGCAAGATCAAAGCAGAACAACCCTCCTAGAAGCATCCTTATGTCGCAACCTGTGGGAAGTAGAAGTGGGGGTAGGCCAAAATTCAGATGAAGGGATAGTGTAGATGAGGATGGTAGACAAATAAGCGCAGCAAACTGGTAACAGTTGGCAATGGATAGAACTGACTGGCGTAATAGACTTGGGAAGGTCGAGGCTCTTTTATAGGGCTGTAGCACCAATGATGATGATGATGGTAATTCCTAGAATATTTAACTATTTAACCGAGATCTATAAAATCTATATGAAAAAATTAACTCATTCAACCAGATTAAATCCATTTTTATAAAATTTCTTAAGAACACTGGATCAGAAATTTTGAATGCGATCTTCTTGAATTAAATTCATCATATAATTAATAGTATACTATATACTTTATAATAATATTTTATATTATCAACCTGATGATACTGTAGAACAAACATTTGAATAGTTTAATTCCTGAGCACAACCTCTGGTTCATCAGGGAATTTCTTCTTTGTTTATTTGCTAACAACTAATTGTTTTTAAAAAATATTTAACTTAGAATTAATTTAATAATTTGTAATTCTATTATATTGAACTATTCTATTGTAACATTGTTTTATATTGTATATTGGGAAGTAAATAAACATTATTATTATTATTTATATGTTTTAGTGATATCACTAAAGCTCAGATTATAGGCAAAATGCCTTTTTGCCTATTTTTCCTATTATAATTGTTTTTTGCACTTTTTGCCCTTTTTCGTAAATTCCGCCTATTTGTGCCTTTTTTAAAATTTCATGGTACTACCCATTATATTATTCTATTACTAAACCATTCTATAATAAAATTTTGGGTCAATAATAAAATATCAATGGTTTGTTTATATAACAGATTTCTAGGAAAATGTACCTGATCGAGACTTGAGGGTTAACTATTTGGAAATCCCTAAGCTTTATCAGTTTATTATCAATTATCAGTTGTACAGTCGGTTACTGTATCAGAGTTTAGTCACAAATTGCTATATCCTAGTTTAGATTTGTTGCGTATACCGAAAAGCAAAGAACACGTTTTAAAACGTTTTGGACATTTGTGTGAAAAGATGACATCTAAATTAATGCTATGGACCGCACCTTATTCGGAACTTTCTCTAGAAGGAGATGGAGCATTTTGTAAACCATGCGGCAAATCGGTAAGTTTTATTTTTTCTCTTTTTTCTCGTCCCACAACATAACTAAATTCTAAAGCGGTTTTAGAATTCTAATTATTTTTGTTTTAAATTCTCAGATTTCAAGTAGAAAAAAGTACTTTATTGACCAGCATTGTGGAACCCTACTTCAAACGTAATTTGGAAAAATTAAATTCCTCTAAGTTGGCCCAAATATCTCTGCGGGATAGTTTAAGCAGTTCAAAAAAAAAGGAGGAAGATGCATTTAAATTTGATTTATGCCAGATGGTGATTGCATCCAACATTCCTCTATATAAAGTTAATAACCCTAGTTTTAAAAGCTTTTTCGAAAAATATCTTAATAAATCCTTACCGGACTAGAGTACATTGAGAAAACATACTGTGGAAAAATGTTATGTGGAATGTATTTCAAAAATTAAGCGGGAGTTAGAGGGCAATTTTTTGTATATTACCGTGAATGAAACGACACATGTATGCGGCAGGTATATAGCTAATTTAATGATTGGAATTTTGAACGAAAACTTTGCGGGAAAACCTTATTTAGTTGCCGTTAAAGAATTGGAAAAAACAAACAATTTAACAATAAGTCGATTTATACAAGATAGTTTAACAAACCTCTTTTTACCCAACGCTATACCAGTGAATAAAATAGTTTTAATGCTTTCAGATGCTGCGGCATGTTAAAAGCTGCTGTTAGTTTAAAGATTTTTTATCCTAATTTAATTCATTGCACTTGTGTAGCCCACGGGGTAAATAGAATTACTGAAGAAATAAGAAATCTGTTTCCGCTGGTAAATAATTTTATAAATTTTATGAAAAAAGTTTTTGTAAAGGCTCCGTTGAGGGTGCAAATATATAAAGAAAGACTTCCTGGTGTCCCTTTGCCACCTAAACCAGTAATTACAAGGCGGGGAACCTGGCTCGAAGTAGTTTTTTTTTACTTTGAACACTGCAATGAAATAGAATTAATTATGTCAGAATTTGATGATGATATTTCCGAAGCCATTCGGGGAAGCAAAAAAAATATTAAAAAATCCCAAATTGAAACAGGAACTCGCTTATATCAATGACAATTATAAATTAATAGTTACTACAATTACCTTATTAGAAAAACAAGAAATAAATTTATGTGAGTCAGTAAAATTAATAGATAATTTAAAGACGAAAATTAAATCGGCACCTGGAAGTAACGGTCAATTAATTTAAAAAAAAATGAAATATGTTTTCGACAAGAATGAAGGTTTTTCGTTTTTATCTAATGTTGCTAAAGTTTTGAATGGGACATTTTCCGAGGAATTTCAAATTATGCCAGATTTATTATCCGCTCTAAAATATGCTCCAATTACATCTGTCGATGTCGAACGTTCGTTTTCAATGTACAAATTAATTTTAAGTGATCGAAGACATAGTTTTAAGACCGAAAATATTGAAAAACATTTAGTTGTTTCTATTAATGATAAAATTTTAAGTGGTTACAATGTTTAATTATTAATTTACAGTTATTTAGTTACTACTTTATTTATACTAATGTTATGATTATGATGTGTAAATATACCTGCCTTAAGTTAATATTACGTTAATTCACTTTGTACAATAAATAATAAGTTATATTCCTTTATTGCCCATATTTTGCCTAAATGTTAATATTCCTGCCTTTTTTAATAAAAATATTTGCCTATATAGGCGCCTTTTTCTTCAATTTTTGTTGCCTATAAATCCGATCTTTAATTATAAATGTTCTAAATGTAATATTGTGTGTCCATTACACAGAAAAAAAGTTAAAATATGTAATAAATGTGAAAGTTAATTTGATAATTTAAAAAAAAAATTGAATAAAAATAATATTACCGGTTTTATGTATAATATATTAAAGCCTTTATATCAGTTTAAAATTAATTTTGTATAAATATACAAAAAAAACACTGGGGCAATAATTATGTTACTATGGTACAAATTGACTTGGCATTAGGAAGGTAAAGCATGATTTAGCTTATTACATAGTAATGACAATACTAAGTTTTTACTACAAATTTTAATGTTTTTTATCTAATCTTATTTCTGTAAATAATATTTACGGAGCTTTAAAATTTAATAGTTTTAAAATAAGTTATTGTTGGTTAATATGGACATAAATTAACTCTATTGTAACTGTTTCATTAAAAAAACCTAATATTTAGCTTCTAATAGACCCAAATATGAAAAATAATAAGAAAATGCACCCTTAAACATCTGTTGTATCGCACGCATCATCTTTTCATCCTCAAATGGGCATTAGGCTGGGAATGAGGCTCAGGAATCGCTGTTAAATCGGCGCAAGAGGCGCTGACGGGGAAAATTGGCTGGTATTCAGGAAGTGCGGTGGTGTCGTGTTGGCCGCTGTCGTGCTTGTTCCGGTCTTTCTTGGTTCGTCTCTCGTACCAGGTCCCTCTTCGGTCCGATATTATTAACAGAATCGGCCCAGGATGAATCTTTATAATACTGTATGCAAAATAATGAAGCAGAAATAATGTTAAAACACTATTTTATAAGAATTTTAAATACTAAACTTTATATTATAAAAAAGTACATAGTATAAAAAATATAAAATACCTATACCATATTTACATACAGGGTGTTACAGGATTGTTATATCAACAATATTATATGCCAGGAATTTTTAATAAAATATTCGTAACTGCCGATGTGTGAGCGAATAGTGAGCTTTGAAAAAGTGACAGTTTTCATATTATTACCTTTTTAATCGGTCTGTGTGGCTTGTCTTTATTGTTAAAAATGAATTTTTCTGCAGAAATGTTAACAGCTGTGATCTGGGTATTAAGAGAAAGTTCAAGAAATTGTTTACTTGCATCCAGAATATATCACGAGCGATATTCTGAACGGAGAAAGCCAAAAGCAAGAGCTTTTAAAAAATGAATGGATCGTTTTGTTCACACTGGATTAGATGACACGGTCCCCAAAAACAACTATGGAACACAATGAAGGAAATCGGAATAACTCAGAGGTTAATAGAAGCCGTAAAAAACCTTTACAACAACAAGGTAAGAGTTAAAACCGGCAATAAATACTCCAACGAATTTAAGACCACAAAAGGCTTATTGCAGGGATACTCTACATCTCCGACACTGTTCAAGATATTCCTCGAATAAATATTAAAACCATGGAAAAGGAAAGGTGAAGGGATGGGAATACCAATCCGGGACAACTTCTTGTACACATTAAGCTTTACAGATGACCAAGTGGTAATGGCTCAAGATGAAGAAGATCTGTGCTATATGCTCCGAAAATTAGAAAAGGAATACACAAAAAATGGACTGGAAATAAATCTAGAAAAGACCGAATATTTACCAACAGAGCAAGAACCAGTGAGAAACTTGGAAATGGACGATAATAGGGAAATTAACGGCACTGACAAATTCAAATATTTAGGATTCATACTGTCAAAAAATGGAACCACCGAGCAAGAGATAACCAGCAGATTAGTACAGACAAGAACATGTATTAAACAAATGAACGGGATACTGTGAGATAGACAGATTACTAGAAATACAAAGAAGAGAATTTATAACACCTTGGTACGCAGTATAATGACCTATGGAGCACAGAATTGGGTAATAAATAAACGAAACAGGTCCAAAATCACATCAACTGAAATGGAGTTCATAAGAAGAAGCTGAAGAGTTACAAAAATGGATCGCATCAGAAATGAGGAGATAAAACGAAGAATGGCAGTAGAACAAGACATACTTAGCTACATCGAAGAAAAACGTTTAATTTGGTATGCGCATGTGAGAAGAACAGATCATACAAGGTGGATAGCAAATATTTCGGATTGGAGCCCAATAGGAAGGAGGAAAAGAGGTAGACCTCGAAGATCATGAAGGGATCAAGTGGACGAGGCCATGGAAAGACGAGACCTTAGGCTGAAAGAAGGAAGGCGGCGACAGCTGTAAAAATCCTTGTATAGATAGATAGGGTTAGATGTGTATAAAAACATCAGAGAATCAAAACTATTCTAAGGGAAGAAAAGGAATATGATGTACTGATAGAAATTCTTCTAGATGGATGTCTGTGTACACTTTGATTTTATTCCACTTTTTTTTGAATAATGTCTTTTGCTAAAGTTATTGGAATATTGGTGTATAAAGATACCACATCGAGAGAAACTAATTTAAAATTTGAAGGTAAATGTACATTTTTGAGTTTTGATTTCAGATGATCAGCGTCTTTTAAATTTTTATTTTTATTTATTACGTTGGAAATAATGTTCTTCAAACATTTTGAAATGTTTTTTTTTTTTTTTTTTTTTAATGAAATTAGCAGCATTTGGTAAGATATAGCACATTTTTTTCCATCTATCGACTAATTTGTTGTTTCTTTTTTGGAAAATATTCGCAGGGTCATTTTTCATTTCACGGTATGTTGTATAATAACATGACTGTTATTATAAAGTCCGATGACCATGACAGTAAAATGGGTTCTCTATTGAATTATCGATCGATGTCGAACTAAAAACTCACCCTGTATGTAGGTATACGTAATACAGTCATTACATTAACTAAATTACAGTACAAGAGCTTTTATTTTTTTAGAACTTAATTCATGTAAAATATTATTTGCATACTTAGCAGAAAACTCTAAGTAGTTAGTTTATATGACCTCAAATCTCCAAAGCTCTGATAATTACTGATTTCCTTAGTTGATTACATACAATAAATTAGCTTTATACAAATAATTTCATAGGCTATCTAATTGAACAATAGTTACATCTTCCCGATGAAGCAAAACAGCTCCTTTTATTTGGATCTCATCTCATGTTGGTTTGCAAGGCAACGAAAAATCTGATCATCTGATCTGACAAATCCACATTGTTCTTGTGGGATCTGTGGTAGAAGTATTTATTTTAATCTCTCGTTAATTGTAGTTAGCAGAACTTTACTCGCATGGGAGATCAGGGCTATAGTGCGGTAGTTGTTACAGTCAGTTGGTGAGCCTTTCTTATAAATGGGTATGAAAGTGAGCTTACATCAATCATCTGGCTATTGTCCTGTGTTCCAGATTTGAACAATCATTACAAAGTTTGAACATTACTTCAATTCCTATGTCTCCCATTTCTTTAAGTGCTTTCGCCGTGATTCCGTCTTCTCCTTGAGATTTTCCAGTTTTTAATTTTTTTATTGCGGTTTCTATTTCCGATTTTAAAATATGTGGTTAATTTTCGTCATTTATTTCTTCTGGATTCACGTCAAAAGGGGGACAGCTTTGGACTACACAAAAAGGTTAAAGAAATTTCGAATATATACAAGAAACACCACGAGACAAACCTGAAAAATGATCAAGGCGACTACGTACATACCCAGGAAGAACTAGCCAAAATCTGGACAGATTATGCTTCGTCCCTCTTTGCAGACAACAGACCTGCCAACTACTAACCTATCTACAGAAACTTTGTCCGGTCCTCCGATTATTCGCGCCGAGGTGGAGTACGCTATAAAAATAGCAAAACTGGGCAAGGCCCCTGGACCGGATGGCATTACTACGGAAGCCCTAAAACTGTTGGATGATGACAACATCGACACTCTGGTAACAATCTTCAATGCCATATATGACACCGGCCACATTCCAACGGATTGGCTTTGTTCAACCTTCATATTGATCCCTAAATCACAAAGAGCGACAAGGTGCAAGGACCACAGACTGATTAGCTTGATGAGTCATTTACTTAAAATATTTCTTCGAATACTCCACACAAGAATGTTCAGAAAACTAGAAGAGCTGAGCGGCGAGACACAATTTGGTTTCAAGAAGGGACTCGGGACGCGCGAAGCATCATTCTGCTTAAATACCCTGGTACAAAACTGTATGGACCAACGAAAAGATATAGTCATCACATTCCTCGACTACGAAAAAGCTTTTGACACCGTAAAACACGATGAAATAATAAAAATGCTACACAATGCTTATATTGATGAGAAAGATATAAGAGTTATCCAGAATCTCTATTGGAATCAAAAGGCACGTGTGAGGCTGAACAAATCAACAAACACAGAGGAATTCGAAATTTTACGAGGGGTGCGACAGGGGTGTATTTTGTCTCCTATGCTGTTCAACCTCTATGTGGAGAATGTTTTTGCAGAGGCACTTGAAGGCACTGATTGTGGTATAAAGGTCAACGGGTACCCGATAAATAACATTCGTTACGCTGACGACACCGCAATAATCACAGATAACGAACATGATATGCAGTTGATACTAAATAAAATAAACACCACAGGAAAAACATATGGCCTGAAGATAAATGCTGGAAAAACAAAATGCATGACAATAAGAAAGGGCGCATTTTTCAGAGTACAACTGCACGTAGATAATGCTCCAATCGAGCAAGTGAAAACATTCAAATACTTGGGAATGATGGTGAATGACCAATGGGATCCTCAACAAGAAATAAAATGCCGTACCGAACAAGCAAGACAAGCTTTTCTTAAATTTAAACCGCTATTTTGTAACCGCAATATTTCCTTCAATCTCCGTTACAGAATGGTTAAGTGCTATGTATGGTCCATATTGTTATACGGCATGGAGACATGGACGTTGAAAATATCTTCTATTAACAAGTTGGAAGCCTTCGAAATGTGGACCTTGCGAAGAATGTTCCGCATACCATGGACAGATAGGGTGAGAAACGAGGAAGTCCTAAGAAGAGAAAATACTGAGAGAGAATTGCTCAGCTTGATCAAGGCACGAAAGATTGGATACCTGGGCCACATCTTGAGAGGGGAAAAATACGCAATCCCTCAACTAATTATCCAAGGAAAGATTGAGGGCAAGAGAGGAGTAGGTCGCAAACAAATGTCGTGGCTGCGAAATATAAAGAACTGGACAGGCGTAACTAACACTGGCGAACTTTTGCATGCCGCAAAAGATAGACGTCTGACCTTAAGATAATTCGCCAACGCACTATAGGTGCACGGCACCATAAGAAGAAGGATTTACGTCTTCATTGTCACTATGAAATAACATTTCACAATATTGTTTACATGTCGCTGCTATGCCCTCTAAATTGGTGATGATCGTTCCCAAGTTATCTTTAATTATCTGCGTTTGTGGTTTGAACTCTTTAGTTAAGTATTTTACTTTGTCAAACAGTTCTCTCTCGATTCTTGAAGGTTGGCGTGTTCTTGTAGTTGTTTGCATATTTCTTTAATATGATTATTTCTGTCTCTTCTACTTGATGATTTTATGCGTCTGTTTACATTTGCTATCTTCTTTTTAGTTTCTGTTGGATTTGAAGCATTGTTTCTAATTTTTCTTCGTTCTTCTACTAGGTTCAGTTTCTCATCAGTCATCCAGTGTTTTTCTTTCCTTGGGTTTTCTTTGGGGTTTGCAATATTTATTGCGTCTATAATCCACGTCTTTGTATGTTCCCATGTTTGATTGGGATCGACAGTAATGTTTGGTGTGTTACTATGTCTTAGTGTTTCTGTGTATTTTCCAGGCTCTTTAGGTATATATTGAATTGTTTTATTTGTTTCAGTTTTTTTACGAAATTTGATACGGAATTCGGATTGTAACAGTTTACGGTCTGTTCCGCAATCAGCCGCTGCTTTTGTCTTTACGTTGACTACTGAACTTTTCCATCGTTTGACGCTGGAACCATCGCTGACAAGAATATAATCTATTTGACTTTTATATCTTCCCCCGGTGAAGTCTAAGTTGATAGTCTTCGCGGACGATGCTTAAACATGGTTTTCATGATAGTAAGTTTAGTGTCGATGACAAATTGTAATATCCTTTCTCCTCTCTCATTTCGTTCACCTATTCCAAACCCACTAACTGTTCCTTTCAGCAGATCGTCCGTTGTTGTTTTGCCTATTTTTGCGTTCCAGTCACCCAATATTATGACTGATTCTTTTTTGGGTATATCAGCGATGTTACTGTTTAATAACTGGTAAATCTCTTTCACTTCTTCATCTGTTCCATCCCATGTTGGCATATACACTTGTATTACATGGGTCTTTGTTGGCAATGGTAGTCACATTCGTTTCTAGACACTATTAAGACTACAATAACTTCAGCATTCAGGTTACAGCAGAATAACTCATGGTTACCTTATCTCTAAATGAAATCGCCCTTTATGTGAATATTGTAACTTTAGTATATCTGTAGTGCATATTATCATAAATGCATTGCCCTAAATGTATTAACGAAAAACACTCAATACCTGACAATATATCACAATTTTTGGTACCTAATTGGAATTTTAAAAACTTATGTTACTATCTAAAGCACATTACTATATTTAACAAATTATAAATAAGTTTTAAATATATCAAAATATAACTTAAACCGTGCCTGGCGTCATGCACCTCCAAAATACACTCGTAGTCCAAGAAGTCTCGAGTGTAGATTGGATCTGCTATCCAATATCTTTGCCGAAATGCGATGACGACACTTGTGGGTCCACTCGTACAACTCGAGTGCAGATTACTCTTGCCGATTCTACACTTCTTCTTCTTGTACTTCTGCTTGGACTCGATTTTGGACCTGTCTCTAATCCGAGTGCGTGATCATTGAGGAGTTTATTAAAAATCTCGGTACAATAAAAACTCTGAAACCACTGGAAGAAATTGAAACTATTAGAAATAGACATACAAATAAAATTTCCATTAAGTTTAAATATAATATATTTTCTTAAGTAAAAAGTAGTCCTGGGGACGCAAATATATAAATCTATATCACTGTTGTGGGAAAATCTTAAATAGTAATAGTTCTATGATAAGATCCCTTGTTGTCAAGATAAAAAAAATGGTACGAAGTTTAATATTAAAAGTAAGGTTTAAAACAAACGTGATCATATAGTAAAAAATAGTCGACATTTTAGGAGCCTCCTACAAAATAGAATTCTTAAACTAGCTGTCAAAGTTTTTTTTAACAGGTGACGCTCGTGCTCATCGTAATGTTTGTACTTTTGCTTTAGGTGTAAAACTTCACATACGTATACACAGTATAGATCACAACACCGATCCCTGAGGTACTCCCTACGTTGCGTCCAAGCATTTTTACTGGTTACTTATTTTTTTTTTGTTGTTTGATAAACAGTCACACATCTTTATTAATCATGTAGGTATATTCATATCTTTCAATCTTTTAATTATTACGGCTCAATTTGCTGTATTAAAGGTATGTAACCCTTAACTACTGACGTGGATGTTTCAGGACGTAGACTCTGACATGCGGTATGTCATACCGTTGCCTATTCTCCTTTGTTTTTAATATGAATTTATCTTATATCACTGTATTTGTTTTTTTATATCAACTACGGAATGATTCTTCACATTACTGTAGCATAATGTACTGCTACAAGTAAAACAAACTTTACTTTTTCAAGAATATTATGAATGCATGCATAATATTTAAAAAAATGGTGGACGTTACTACAAAATCGTTTATAAACTAAATTACAAGAAAAATTGATTACTTGTGACTAACAAATGGTAAAATAATGTTAAAAGAAACAGACTAATGATTTAAATTTAATGAGAAACTAAAATACAAAATTCTGACAATAACCAAAAATTACAATAAAATAACTAGTCATTTCGCTCGCAAGGTCCGCAATTTTTCTTTGTACACTGTAAGCACACTGGTTTTCCACAACAAAAGCACACATAAAAAGTCTTTCGCTTTAATGCACTTGGGCATAAGTAACACGTCTTCTTTTTCTCAAGCCTTTCTTCAAAATCTGCTTCTTTTGGCGTTTTTGTCCTAGTATTCGTTCAATACCACATAATAATTCTCTCGGGATTCTGGAATTTTCGAGTCTTCTTTGTAGATGAGGTAAAACTAATTGTTTCGCCAACTCCTTTGTGTAGTTTAGCCTTTCCATATTATCTTCTTGTAGTGATTGGTACACAACATGCGAATTAACAGCAGCTATATCAATGATGCAGTAAAAAATAGTAATGATGCCATCGGCGAGAACGACGTTTTACAGAATATTTGGCACACTTGGCATCTAAAGTATCGACACCTCCTTTCGTACGATTATAATGAGCTATAATTTCTGGTTTTCCAGTAATCTGATCCGTGCCTATTGAATGGTGCATCGAAGAAATAAGTAAAACAGCCCTCGATTTTTTTGGCACATGGGAAATTAGGGATAAACTTTTCGTAAATCCCTAAGTAGTTGAATTTACTTGCCTACATCGGTGTGGCTAGAATTTCCGTTTGTTTTTCTTGAGGGTTCCCACATACTTGACTTCTTTACTTTTAACTGCTTTACTAATTCTATAGAACTAAACCAATTATCAGCTGTGATATTACGGTTAGTTACATAAATAGGTTTAGCAAGCCGAAGAACAGATTGAGTTGGTTTATTCATCTTCTTTTCTTCCCCAGATAACCCAGTTCCGTCAGTGTCCTTGCCTCCATATATATAGGCATTGTATAAGTAACTTGTTCGTGCATCAGTCAGGCACATTATTTTAATGCCATATTTCACAGGCTTATTAGGCATATACATTTTAAACCAACACCTTCCCCTAAAGCCGACCAACATTTCATCAATACAAATAAATGTGCCTACGGAATACAGTTTTTGACAATTTGATATGAATATATTAAATATGTTACTAATGGTTGCTGTTGGATCTATCTTTTTTCTTTCTTCTCTATCCAGAGGGTTATAAAAACGTAAACATTTTAGAAATATTGCAAATCCTTCTTTTGACATAACACATCTGTATATATCTCTACCAGTGCCATCTGTAGCAAATATAGAATTTATATCTTCGTCATTGGATTTGAAAGCTGATGAGTATAAAAGCAATCCCAAAAAGGCTTTTAGTTCAATTTCATAAATTTCATTTAGTTCTGGTCTATTCATTCTTTTATAGTTTTCACGAATTGCACGTAATTAATTATTTGTCCATTTACGTATTTCTTGTATTATATCCTCAGAAATAAGAAAATTAAAAAAAAATGATGAAGTTTCGTTTCTTATATCTCTGGACCGCACAGCTGGTACTTTTGTTACAAGGTTGTGTAACGGAGTTCTTACATTTTTCGAGGGTGCTGTACCATTATCATTTAAATGATATTCGTCTTCAGAACTTTCCGACTGCTCACTTCCGGTGTCGTGTACTTTCAATACATACTTCTTCGCTTGCATCGTCAACATCACTATCACTAAAATATTCTAAATCACTAGATACTTCGTCAGCCCATTTTCTGGACTTGGCGTTTATATCTCCTGCAGTTACATATCGCCTATAGGTTCCTGCAATGTCCATTATACTCCGAAATCTTCGTATATACATATTTTTTGTGTTTATAAAATTTTTCATTGTTTGACCAACGCCATTTTTTTTATTTCTTATGTATACTGCTACATCCTTATTTTTGCCTTGTACCCAACCAATTATGCTACTTAAATTTTTATCAGGTTCTGCTTTGCTTTCGTTTTCTACATGTTTATTTTGATGTTACATGTATCTTTAAAAGTCATTTTGCTAATTTAATTTCCTGATACCATGTTTGGCCTATCTGTAATTTTGCTACCATACATCGTTCTTAGTATTTACTATTTAACAATTAATAAATAAATCTATAACGTATACTGTATGCGGGGCGGAACTGTTTCGGAAGTGTGGATTTTTGGTTGTCCTAGAAATATATTAATATTTAAGGTTTTCTTGCATATTGTGAAAATAAACTTCACTTTTCTTAAAGACTCATAAAACCATAGTTTTAACAGCACTGTATATAAACCCATGGTTCTGAAAGTAGAAAAAGTAGCTTTTTTTCACTTCTAGGCATCTTCAATCTTCAATCCATCATGTGCATCGGAAGACCTAATATGGAAAAATTATTTTGAAAAACTTATCTCAAAAATTTTCTCTAAGAACTTAAATGAAAAATTTTTATCTTGTTTCCATTGATTTTTTTAGAGCAAACTGTTTATTTCCTACTTTTTCATTGAGATTGAGATTAAGTTATACCTATGCAGATCTTCATATTTCTTAATGACTCCTCGTATAGAACAAAATTAAATTCCCGCCAATTATAAACACACAAGGTATTAATGGGAAGTAGTTTGCATAAATGCAACAGGAGCACGAAGTGTCGTGCCAGCGACAACAGCAGGATCGTTTCAGTTTGGCGTACGCGTCACAGTGACACGTTGTTCAACTTGAATATAGAGTTTGATGGGCAGATGGCACCTCTGCATCTAACTTTGTCTAATGCTTGCTCGGATTGTGACACGTTGAATTTGACGTAACGTGTCTGGCTTGTACACCTAACAGTATCAACCAGTCCGGTTATTACAAATGTGTACTTTATATATTTTGCCAGTTTACTAAATGTCTACTACCAGTTGCTCCATAAGTAACATTGATTATTAATAAAGCTCAGATTTATAGGCAACAAAAATTGAAGAAAAAGGCGCCTATACAGGCAAAGATTTTTATTAAAAAAGGCAGGAATATTAACATTTAGGCAAAATATGGACAATAAAGGAATATAACTTATTATTTATTGTACAAAGTGAATTAACGTAATATTAACTTAAGGCAGGTATATTTACACATCATAATCATAACATTAGTATAAATAAAGTAGTAACTAAATAACTGTAAATGAATAATTAAACATTGTAACCACTTAAAATTTTATCATTAATAGAAACAACTAAATGTTTTTCAATATTTTCGGTCTTAAAACTATGTCTTCGATCACTTAAAATTAATTTGTACATTGAAAACGAACGTTCGACATCGACAGATGTAATTGGAGCATATTTTAGAGCGGATAATAAATCTGGCGTAATTTGAAATTCCTCGGAAAATGTCCCATTCAAAACTTTAGCAACATTAGATAAAAACGAAAAACCTTAATTCTTGTCGAAAACATATTTCATTTTTTTTTTAAATTAATTGACCGTTACTTCCAGGTGCCGATTTAATTTTCGTCTTTAAATTATCTATTCATTTTACTGACTCACATAAATTTATCTCTTGTTCTTCTAATAAGGTAATTGTGGTAACTATTAATTTATAATTGTCATTAATATAAGCGAGTTCCTGTTTCAATTTGGGATTTTTTAATATTTTTTTTGCTTCTTGAATGTCTTCGGAAATATCCTCATCAAATTCTGACATAACTAATTCTATTTCATTGCAGTGTTCAAAGTAACAAAAAACTGCTTCGAGAAAGGTTCCCCACGTTGTAATTACTGGTTTAGGTGGCAAAGGGACACCGGGAAGTCCTTCTTTATATATTTGCACCCTCAACGTGTCCTCGACGCATCAAGGAATTTGGATATCGGTTAAAATACTTGGGAATTCCAAGGTTGGCCAAATCCAAATTTCTAATTGATTCGATGCAGGGAAAATCCACTTTCGCTTCGTAAAACAAAGGATTTGTTTTACATAAAAGCAGGTAGATTTTCTCCCATCGGTCAGTCGAGCTTGCCTCTTCTACTGTAGACCTAGTCGGTGCTATTATTGTTCCTACTAAGTTATTGTTTTATTTCTGATTTTTTTTATATACCATTTTATTTTAGCATTATTGTATATTCAGACCTTTTCAGGTTAGAATAATACATTGATCTATATTTGTTCATGTACTGATTGTTTGATATCTGTTTATTTTTCTTGTATTTTGTGTCTAAGTTGTTCTTCCGTAAGTTAAGAACACTTAGAAATATTTATCTTGCTTTTTTCTATTTTATATTTTGATTTGTACTTTGTCTAAGTAGTTCTTTCCGGTAAGTCAAAGAACTCTTAGAAATATTTCTCTGAATATTTGACTTGTTATTTTAATTGTGCGTCTAAGCCGTTCTTTTCCGGTAAGTCAAAAGAACACTTAGAAATATTTTCATAATCATTGTTGCATTATTATTTCCGATATTTTATCTAAGATATTTTCTTCCTTAAGTTAAGAAAATACTTAATACATTTGTCTCTTTTATTTTCTATTTTATGCTAAGTTGTTTCTTCCGTAAGTCAAGAAACACTTAGCAATATTTCCACATCTTTTCTGTATTTGATTTTTCGTATTTGTAAGTCGTTTCTTCCGTAAGTCAAGAAACACTTATAAGTATTTGTATTCTTATTTTTCTATATTTGATTCTCTTGTTTATTTTCACTCTAAATTGTTTCTTCCGTAAGTCAAGAAACACTTAGAAATATTTCCATACCTTGTTTCATATTTACATATTTCATTTATCTGTATTTCTCTCCTAAGTTGTTTCTTCCGTAAGAAAAGAAACACTTAGGAATATTTCTGCATTTCTCTATTCTTTTATCTTGTGTATTTTACTTTTCATTCTAAGTTGTTTCTTCCGTAAGTCAAGAAACACTTAGAAACATTTTCTTTGCATTGTACTTTTATACCATTTTATTTTACTTGTTTACTAAGTTATTCCTTCCGTAAGTCAAGGAATACTTAGACTATTTTACCTGTTCTGTTTTCTATTTTTGATCTGTTATTTTGTAACTGCTCCTTGGAACTGTTACCTATAACAGATACTTGTCACGGTAACCGTTATTTTATACCAGTAGAAGTATTAAACCATTTTATCAGTGACAAGCAAAGATGGTCAACACCCGGTCTAATTCCGAGGACAGGAAGAAGTCCGCAGAGCCGGCGATGGGTCCTACAGGCCCAAACGCCCCCTCTCGGCAACAAACGGAGCCTTAACAAAAAGTTTTTCAAATCTAACTCAACTACTATTCAATTTACTTAGATCAAAACAAAACATGACGATCAGAGTTTTAGTTGCTAACTGAATTTTTTTTTGTAGTGAATGTCTCAAGAATTTGTCACTAGTTACTACCAGAGAGATTAAACAAGTATGTACTGGAAACTTTATAATATCTTTTTAATTAAAAAAACATTAAGGAGTACCACAGTTACCCCAAACCACAGTAAGCCTATTTCGCGCTAGTAGTCTTCCTTTGTGAAGAGCCTTTATTGACACTCTGTAGGCTATTTTCATATATTGAAATCTTCCATAATGATGACTCATTCATAACCTAATTAGAGGACATAAATTTATATCAAACGTGTTAAATTTGGCAATAAATTTAATTTTTAGGCGTCGTTGTTTCTGGAACGGCGTTGCCATTATCTTTGTTTTTCTCGAGATCGGTACGTGGCGTAGTGCGGTGTGGTGTGGGGATGCGATGCGATGTGGCTGTTTGTCTTCTATCAATCTCAAATGTAAATATTAACGGAAGGATCGAGTTCGATCGATTCGTAAATTATGGAATCCGTCATCGTAAATAACTATATTTTATAGCATGGTAGCGATTAAATGAATTATATTTTATTGTATTTATAAAGTGTTAGTATGGGCGACAAAAACCCTATTTGAAATGTTGCATGAAAGCAATCACTAAAAAGAAACTAAAAAATGGCAAACCATATGAAGTTGCAACATAAACAACTACCAATTACAATTTTGAACAGAAATCGGCTGCTTTTATCACATTTGGTATGGCTGTTATAATATCCTTCATCGTGCACTTTTAACGGCTTAGATTGCAGTGCTACATGTGGTAGGTCGTTTGTTGTCGACATTCATAAGGGTCGTCGCTTTTCCAAAATTTGATTTTCATCTTTTTACTCCCGACAACAGCCTATGTAGGGATCTCCAGGTGGTCCAGGCGATGCTGTTGTCATAAAGTAGACTTTCCGATGGGGTAAACCTGTTTAAGAAAGGCATAGAGTTCTCTTTCCAATGGTGGCCTATTTAATGCTTTCTGATGGGATACTAGATGTTTTCATAAAACATTTACGTCATCGCAGTCCTTGTTTGGGAGTGGACACAACTGTTCAATGGTCCTCGTTTAGAAGCCAGTCTCTCTTAGGTAGCAGCTGTATCCTTTTGTACGTCTCCGCTAGGAGGGATGCCTGCTTAGATATGGACCTTGTCCATAGGTGTTGGTCACAAACATCCAATTATATTTCTACATGTTTCGTTCAGGGACATGTCCACTTGCTTTGCATGGGCGGATCTATATTATGCAGGTCAGGCATATTCATCAGGCAAACTTGTTAAATACTTATCCAAAACTTACAACTAAAATTTTACAAGAACAAATGAATCAGAGGATAAGTTTAGCAGATGAACAACAGGGTTTTCGTAGTGTAAGATCGTGTACAGATGCAATATTTCTCATAAAGCAAATTACTGAAAAGTCACTAGTGTATAATTGACCAAAATTTCTGCGTCTGATTGACTTAAAGACAGCATTTGACAAAATAAGACACAATGATGTAATCCATCTTCTGCATATTAAAAGAAAAAGAAGAAAAAGAATAGTAATCAGCAAAGAACCAACCAGATGTAAAATAGAAATTGATGTCATATTGAAAAGTAATGGAAATAAAATACCTTGAAATTACACTGTTAAGTAATGAAGACCTGGACAAAGAAGTGAAAGATCAAGTACAAAATGCATGCGTTAATAACACTATATGGCGAAACAGACATTAACACTAAGATGAAGTCAAGAATTTATAAAGCCAGTGTAAGATCAATAATGACATGTGTCTCCGAAACAAGACCCGACACATACACAGCACAAAGACTACTGGAAACGGCAGAGATGAGGGTACTGAGAAGAATAACAGGAAATACGCTGAGAGATCGAAAGAGAAGTGGAGATATTAAAAGAAAATGTAACGTACAGCGTATCAACAAATGGAAACTATATCACTAATGTTTGTATTTTGAGAACGATTTCCGAAGTGGAAATTGAAACGTCAATAAATGTATTTTAACCTTTAATTGTGGCTTATTCCCATTTAAATATTAATTAATTTAAAATGCCACAAGAAAATAGCTTCAGAACAATGCTTATAAAGAAGAAGAATAAGAAGAAGACTTATATTCATCAGCAGAGTAGTACAGAGCCAAATCTGTTGCCTTAAAGGTTTATGGGTCTGATCACCAGGAAGTTCCAGTTAACTTCTTTATAATGTTTATTGCGACTACCTTCATTTTGGTGTTTTGACAGTGTTTCTTAAATATTAGAGATCGCTCCAAACTTATACCCAGGTACGTCAGTGTAGATCAATGGTCCAGTTGATCGTCTCTCCAGATTATCTCTAAAGTTTTGTGTACTTTGGTGGGAGGTTGGTCGTTAAATATTAAAGAGTAGTGGAGGAAATACGTTCACGTATTAGTATACCGTTTTATGGATTCGCGAACGGCTGCGTTGATCCTGAAAATTCAC